>NW_026735666.1:0-108633 GCF_949786415.1 Peromyscus eremicus
AAGGAAAGTCACTATTGCGCTCTCATTGCCATACACAGTGTAAATAGCACTCGCGTCTGTTCCCAGCAAGTACAGTGTATTGGACTGAAGAGGAGCTACTGTTCTTGTCAGTTTCCTAAGCAGAGTTGAACTACATATGGTCCATGTGTGTAGGAAGCACAGTTCTTTTGTTCTGAGCAAGATCACTGTATGGACCCCATAGGAAACACAGTAGAGTAGATAAGTGCTCTTTTCTAAAGCAGTGTGTTTCTTGTAAGGCGAGATAGCGTTTGTTTCCCAGTCCTAAATGGAGTTGAATCACATGCAGTTTCTGGTCCCACGAGCAGGAGTTGTTTTCTGGTAGGAAAGTCACTATTGTGCTCCCAATGCCATACACAATGCAAATAGCACATGCGTCTGTTCCCAGCAAGTACAGTGTATTGGACTGAAGAGGATCTACTGTTCTTGTCAGTTTCCTAAGCAGAGTTGAACTAGATATGGCCCGTGTGTCTAGGAAGCACAGTTCATTTGTTCTGAGCAAGCTCACTGTTCTGGCCCTATAGGAAACACAGTAGAGTAGAAGAGTGCTCTTTTCTCAAAAGCAGAGTGTGTTTCTTGTAAGGCGAGCTAGAGTTTGTTTCCCAGTCCTGAAAGGAGTTGAGTCACATGCAGTTTTTTGTCCTACGAGCAAGAGTTGTTTTCTGGTAAGACGAGTCACTATTGTGCTCCAATTGCCATACACAGTGCATATAGCACTCGCGTCTGTTCTCAGCAAGTACAGTGTATCGAACTGAAGAGGAGCTACTGTTCTTGTCAGTTTCCTAAGCAGAGTTGAACTAGATATGGCCCGTGTGTGTAGGAAGCACAGTTATTATGTTCTGAGCAAGCTCACTGTTCTGGCCCTACAGGAAACACAGTAGAGTAGATGAGTGCTCTTTTCTCTAAAGCAGAGTGTGTTTCTTGTAAGGCCAGCTCTCGTTTGTTTCCCAGTCCTAAATGGAGTTGAGTCACAGACAGTTTTTGGTCCTACGAGCAAGAGTTGTTTTCTGGTAAGAGGAATCACTATTGCGCTCCAAATGCCATACACAGTGCAAATAGCACTCGCGTCTGTTCCCAGCAAGTACAGTGTATTGGACTGAATAGGAGCTACTGTTCTTGTCAGTTTCTTAAGCAGAGTTGAACTAGATATGGTCCATGTATGTAGGAAGCACAGTTCCTTTGTTCTGACCAAGCTCACTGTTTAGACCCTATAGGAAACACAGTAGAGTAGAAGAGTGCTCTTTTCTCAAAAGCTGAGTGAGTTTCTTGTAAGGCGAGCTAGCGTTTGTTTCCCAGTTCTAAATGGAGTTGAATCACATGCAGTTTGTGGTCCTACGAGCAAGAGTTGTCTTATGGTAAGAATAGTCACTATTGCGCTGCCATTGCCATACACAGGACAAATAGCACTGGCGTCTGTTCGCAGCAAGTACAGTGTATTGGACTGAAGAGGATCTACTGCTCTGGTCAGGTTTTTAAGCAGAATTGAACTAGATATGGCCGTGTGTGCAGGAAGCACAGTTCTTTTGTTCTGAGCAAGCTCACTGTTTGGACCACATAGGAAACACAGTAGAGTAGAAGAGTGCTCTTTTCTAAAAAGCAGAGAGTGTTTCTTGTAAGGCGAGCTAGCATTTGTTTCCCAGTCCTAAATGGAGTTGAATCACATGCAGTTTGTGTTCCTACGAGCAAGAGTTGTTTTCTGGTAAGGAAAGTCACTATTGCGCTGTCATTGCCATAAACAGTGCAAATAGCACTCGCGTCTGTTCCCAGCAAGTACAGTGTATCGGACTGAAGAGGAGCTACTGTTCTTGTCTGTTTCTTAAGCAGAGTTGAGCTAGATATGGCCCGTGTGTGTAGGAAGAACAGTTCTTATGTTCTGAGCAAGCTCACTGTTCTGGCCCTATAGGAAACACAGTAGAGTAGATGAGTGCTCTTTTCTCTAAAGCAGAGTGTGTTTCTTGTAAGGCGAGCTAGCGTTTGTTTCCTAGTCCTAAATGGAGTTGAATCCCATGCAGTTTCTGGTACTACGAGCAAGAGTTGTTTTCTGGTAAGAAGAGTCACTATTGTGCTCCAAATGCCATACACAGTGCAAATAGCTCTCGCGTCTGTTCCAGGCATGTACAGTGTATTGGACTGAATAGGAGCTACTGTTCTTGTCAGTTTCCTAAGCAGAGTTGAACTAGATATGGTCCATGTGTGTAGGAAGCACAGTTCTTTTGTTCTGAGCAAGCTCACTGTTTGGACCAAATAGGAAACACAGTAGAGTAGAAGAGTGCTCTTTTCTAAAAAGCAGAGAGTGTTTCTTGTAAGGCGAGCTAGCATTTGTTTCCCAGTCCTAAATGGAGTTGAATTACATGCAGGTTCTGGTCCTACGAGCAAGAGTTGTTTTCTGGTAAGGAAAATCACTATTCCGCTCCGTTTCCCATACACAGTGCAAATAGCACTCGCGTCTGTTCCCAGCAAGTACAGTGTATCGGAATGAAGAGGAGCTACTGTTCTTGTCATTTTCCTAAGAAGAGTTGAATTAGATATGGCACGTATGTTTAGGAAGCACTGTTATTATTTTCTGAGCAAGCTCACTGTTCTGAACCTATAGGAAACACAGTAGAGTAGAAGAGTGCTTTTTTCTCTAAAGCAGAGTATGATTCTTGTGAGGCGAGCTCGCAGTTGTTTCCCAGTCCTAAATGGAGTTGAGTCACATGCAGTTTTTGGTCCTACGAGCAAAAGTTGATTTCTGGTAAGAAGAGTCACTATTGTGCTCCAAATGCCATACACAGTGCAAATAGCACTCGGGTCTGTTCCCAGCAAGTACAGTGTATTGGACTGAATAGGAGCTACTGTTCTTGTAAGTTTCATAAGCAGAGTTGAACTAGATATGGTCCATGTGTGTAGGAAGCACAGTTCTTTTGTTCTGAGCAAGCTCACTGTTTGGACCACATAGGAAACACAGTAGAGTAGAAGAGTGCTCTTTTCTCTAAAGCACAGTGTGTTTCTTGTAAGGCGAGCTAGCATTTGTTTCCCAGTCCTAAATGGCGTTGAATCACATGCAGTTTGTGTTCCTACGAGCAAGAGTTGTTTTCTGTTAAGGAAAGTCACTATTGCGCTCTCATTGCCATACACAGTGTAAATAGCACTCGCGTCTGTTCCCAGCAAGTACAGTGTATTGGACTGAAGAGGAGCTACTGTTCTTGTCAGTTTCCTAAGCAGAGTTGAACTACATATGGTCCATGTGTGTAGGAAGCACAGTTCTTTTGTTCTGAGCAAGATCACTGTATGGACCCCATAGGAAACACAGTAGAGTAGAAAAGTGCTCTTTTCTAAAGCAGTGTGTTTCTTGTAAGGCGAGATAGCGTTTGTTTCCCAGTCCTAAATGGAGTTGAATCACATGTAGTTTCTGGTCCCACGAGCAGGAGTTGTTTTCTGGTAGGAAAGTCACTATTGTGCTCCCAATGCCATACACAATGCAAATAGCACATGCGTCTGTTCCCAGCAAGTACAGTGTATTGGACTGAAGAGGATCTACTGTTCTTGTCAGTTTCCTAAGCAGAGTTGAACTAGATATGGCCCGTGTGTCTAGGAAGCACAGTTCATTTGTTCTGAGCAAGCTCACTGTTCTGGCCCTATAGGAAACACAGTAGAGTAGAAGAGTGCTCTTTTCTCAAAAGCAGAGTGTGTTTCTTGTAAGGCGAGCTAGAGTTTGTTTCCCAGTCCTGAATGGAGTTGAGTCACATGCAGTTTTTTGTCCTACGAGCAAGAGTTGTTTTCTGGTAAGACGAGTCACTATTGTGCTCCAATTGCCATACACAGTGCATATAGCACTCGCGTCTGTTCTCAGCAAGTACAGTGTATCGAACTGAAGAGGAGCTACTGTTCTTGTCAGTTTCCTAAGCAGAGTTGAACTAGATATGGCCCGTGTGTGTAGGAAGCACAGTTATTATGTTCTGAGCAAGCTCACTGTTCTGGCCCTACAGGAAACACAGTAGAGTAGATGAGTGCTCTTTTCTCTAAAGCAGAGTGTGTTTCTTGTAAGGCCAGCTCTCGTTTGTTTCCCAGTCCTAAATGGAGTTGAGTCACAGACATTTTTGGTCCTACGAGCAAGAGTTGTTTTCTGGTAAGAGGAATCACTATTGCGCTCCAAATGCCATACACAGTGCAAATAGCACTCGCGTCTGTTCCCAGCAAGTACAGTGTATTGGACTGAATAGGAGCTACTGTTCTTGTCAGTTTCTTAAGCAGAGTTGAACTAGATATGGTCCATGTATGTAGGAAGCACAGTTCCTTTGTTCTGACCAAGCTCACTGTTTAGACCCTATAGGAAACACAGTAGAGTAGAAGAGTGCTCTTTTCTCAAAAGCTGAGTGAGTTTCTTGTAAGGCGAGCTAGCGTTTGTTTCCCAGTTCTTAATGGAGTTGAATCACATGCAGTTTGTGGTCCTACGAGCAAGAGTTGTCTTATGGTAAGAATAGTCACTATTGCGCTGCCATTGCCATACACAGGACAAATAGCACTGGCGTCTGTTCGCAGCAAGTACAGTGTATTGGACTGAAGAGGATCTACTGCTCTGGTCAGGTTTTTAAGCAGAATTGAACTAGATATGGCCGTGTGTGCAGGAAGCACAGTTCTTTTGTTCTGAGCAAGCTCACTGTTTGGACCACATAGGAAACACAGTAGAGTAGAAGAGTGCTCTTTTCTAAAAAGCAGAGAGTGTTTCTTGTAAGGCGAGCTAGCATTTGTTTCCCAGTCCTAAATGGAGTTGAATCACATGCAGTTTGTGTTCCTACGAGCAAGAGTTGTTTTCTGGTAAGGAAAGTCACTATTGCGCTGTCATTGCCATAAACAGTGCAAATAGCACTCGCGTCTGTTCCCAGCAAGTACAGTGTATCGGACTGAAGAGGAGCTACTGTTCTTGTCTGTTTCTTAAGCAGAGTTGAGCTAGATATGGCCCATGTGTGTAGGAAGAACAGTTCTTATGTTCTGAGCAAGCTCACTGTTCTGGCCCTATAGGAAACACAGTAGAGTAGATGAGTGCTCTTTTCTCTAAAGCAGAGTGTGTTTCTTGTAAGGCGAGCTAGCGTTTGTTTCCTAGTCCTAAATGGAGTTGAATCCCATGCAGTTTCTGGTACTACGAGCAAGAGTTGTTTTCTGGTAAGAAGAGTCACTATTGTGCTCCAAATGCCATACACAGTGCAAATAGCTCTCGCGTCTGTTCCAGGCATGTACAGTGTATTGGACTGAATAGGAGCTACTGTTCTTGTCAGTTTCCAAAGCAGAGTTGAACTAGATATGGTCCATGTGTGTAGGAAGCACAGTTCCTTTGTTCTGACCAAGCTCACTGTTTAGACCCTATAGGAAACACAGTAGAGTAGAAGAGTGCTCTTTTCTAAAAAGCAGAGAGTGTTTCTTGTAAGGCGAGCTAGCATTTGTTTCCCAGTCCTAAATGGAGTTGAATCACATGCAGTTTCTGGTCCTACGAGCAAGAGTTGTTTTCTGGTAGGAAAGTCACTATTGTGCTCCCAATGCCATACACAATGAAAATAGCACATGCGTCTGTTCCCAGCAAGTACAGTGTATTGGACAGAAGAGGAACTACTGTTCTTGTCAGTTTCCTAAGCAGAGTTGAACTAGATATGGCCCGTGTGTCTAGGAAGCACAGTTCATTTGTTCTGAGCAAGCTCACTGTTCTGGCCCTATAGGAAACACAGTAGAGTAGAAGAGTGCTCTTTTCTCAAAAGCAGAGTGTGTTTCTTGTAAGGCGAGCTAGAGTTTGTTTCCCAGTCCTAAATGGAGTTGAGTCACATGCAGTTTTTTGTCCTACGAGCAAGAGTTGTTTTCTGGTAAAACGAGTCACTATTGTGCTCCAATTGCCATACACAGTGCATATAGCACTCGCGTCTGTTCTCAGCAAGTACAGTGTATCGAACTGAAGAGGAGCTACTGTTCTTCTCAGGTTCCTAAGCAGAGTTGAACTAGATATGGCCCGTGTGTGTAGGAAGCACAGTTATTATGTTCTGAGCAAGCTCACTGTTCTGGCCCTACAGGAAACACAGTAGAGTAGATGAGTGCTCTTTTCTCTAAAGCAGAGTGTGTTTCTTGTAAGGCCAGCTCTCGTTTGTTTCCCAGTCCTAAATGGAGTTGAGTCACAGACAGTTTTTGGTCTTACGAGCAAGAGTTGTTTTCTGGTAAGAGGAATCACTATTGCGCTCCAAATGCCATACACAGTGCAAATAGCACTCACGTCTGTTCCCAGCAAGTACAATGTATTGGACTGAATAGGAGCTACTGTTCTTGTCAGTTTCCTAAGCAGAGTTGAACTAGATATGGTCCATGTGTGTAGGAAGCACAGTTCCTTTGTTCTGACCAAGCTCACTGTTTAGACCCTATAGGAAACACAGTAGAGTAGAAGAGTGCTCTTTTCTCAAAAGCAGAGTGAGTTTCTTGTAAGGCGAGCTAGCGTTTGTTTCCCAGTTCTAAATGGAGTTGAATCACATGCAGTTTGTGGTCCTACGAGCAAGAGTTGTCTTATGGTAAGAATAGTCACTATTGCGCTGCCATTGCCATACACAGGACAAATAGCACTGGCGTCTGTTCCCAGCAAGTACAGTGTATTGGACTGAAGAGGAGCTACTGTTCTTGTCAGGTTCCTAAGCAGAATTGAACTAGATATGGCCGTGTGTGTAGGAAGCACAGTTCTTTTGTTCTGAGCAAGCTCACTGTTTGGACCCCATAGGAAACACAGTAGAGTAGAAGAGTGCTTTTTTCTAAAAAGCAGAGAGTGTTTATTGTAAAGCGAGCTAGCATTTGTTTCCCAGTCCTAAATGGAGTTGAATCACATGCAGTTTGTGTTCCTACGAGCAAGAGTTGTTTTCTGGTAAGGAAAGCCACTATTGCGCTGTCATTGCCATAAACAGTGCAAATAGCACTCGCGTCTGTTCCCAGCAAGTACAGTGTATCGGACTGAAGAGGAGCTACTGTTCTTGTCTGTTTCTTAAGCAGAGTTGAGCTAGATACGGCCCATGTGTGTAGGAAGAACAGTTCTTATGTTCTGAGCAAGCTCACTGTTCTGGCCCTATAGGAAACACAGTAGAGTAGATGAGTGCTCTTTTCTCTAAAGCAGAGTGTGTTTCTGGTAAGGCGAGCTAGCGTTTGTTTCCTAGTCCTAAATGGAGTTGAATCACATGCAGTTTCTGGTCCTACGAACAAGAGCTGTTTTCTGGTAAGGAAAGTCACATTGTGCACCCATTGCCACACACAGTGCAAATAGCACTCGCGTCTGTTCCCAGCAAGTACAGTGTATTGGACTGAATAGGTGCTATTGTTCTTGTCTGTTTCCTAAGCAGAGTTGAACTAGATATGGCCCGTGTGTGTCGGAAGAACAGTTCTTTTGTTCTGGGCAAGCTCACTGTTTGGACCCCATAGGAAACACAGTAGAGTAGAAGAGTGCTCTTTTCTCTAAAGCAGAGTGTGTTTATTGTAAGACAAGCTAGCGTGTCTTTCGCAGTGCTAAATGGAGTTGAATCCCATGCAGTTTCTGGTACTACGAGCAAGAGTTGTTTTCTGGTAAGAAGAGTCACTATTATGCTCCAAATGCCATACACAGTGCAAATAGCTCTCGCGTCTAATCCAGGCATGTACAGTGTATTGGACTGAATAGGAGCTACTGTTCTTGTCAGTTTCCTAAGCAGAGTTGAACTAGATATGGTCCATGTGTGTAGGAAGCTCAGTTCTTTTGTTCTGAGCAAGCTCACTGTTTGGACCCCATAGGAAACACAGTAGAGTAGAAGAGTGCTCTTTTCTGAAAAGCAGAGAGTGTTTCTTGTAAGGCGAGCTAGCATTTGTTTCCCAGTCCTAAGTGGCGTTGAATCACATGCAGTTTGTGTTCCTACGAGCAAGAGTTGTTTTCTGGTAAGGAAAGTCACTATTGTGCTCTCATTGCCATACACAGTGCAAATAGCACTGGCGTCTCTTCCCAGAAGTACAGTGCATTGGACTGAAGAGGAGCTACTGTTCTTGTCAGTTTACTAAGCAGGGTTGAACTAGATATGGTCCATGTGTGTAGGAAGCACAGTTCTTTTGTTCTGAGCAAGCTCACTGTTCTGGCCCTATAGGAAACACAGTAGAGTAGATGAGTGCTCTTTTCTCTAAAGCAGAGTGTGTTTCTTGTAAGACGAGCTAGCGTTTGTTTCGCAGTCCTAAATGGAGTTGAATCCCATGCAGTTTCTGGTCCTAGGAACAAGAGTTGTTTTCTGGTAAGGAAAGTCACTATTGCGCTCCCATTTCCATACACAGTGCAAATAGCCCTCCCGTCTGTTACCAGCAAGTACAGTGTATTGGACTGAAGAGGAGCTACTGTTCTTGTCAGTTTCCTAAGAAGAGTTGAACTAGATATGGCCCGTGTGGGTAGGAAGCACAATTCTTTTTTTCTGAGCAAGCTCACTGTTCTGGCCCTATAGGAAACACAGTAGAGTAGAAGAGTGCTCTTTTGTCAAAAGAAGAGTGTGTTTCTTGTAAAGTGAGCTAGAGTTTGTTTTCCAGTCCTAAATGGAGTTGAGTCACATGCAGTTTTTTGTCCTATGAGCAAGAGTTGTTTTCTGGTAAGACGAGACACTATTGTGCTCCAATTGCCATACACAGTGCAAATAGCACTGGCGTTTGTTCCCAGCAAGTACTGTGTATTGTACTGAAGAGGATCTACTGTTCTTGTCAGTTTCCTAAGCAGAGTTGAACTAGATATGGCCCATGTGTGGGAAGCACAGTTCTTTTGTTCTGAGCAAGCTCACTCTTCTGGCCCTGTAGGAAACACAGTAGAGTAGAAGAGTGCTCTTTTCTAAAAAGCAGAGTGTGTTTCTTGTAAGGAGAGCTAGCGTTTGTTTCCCAGTACTAAATGTACTTGAATCTCATGCAGTTTCTGGTCCTAGGATCAAGAGTTGTTTTATGGTAAGAATAGTCACTATTGCGCTGCCATTGCCATGCACAGGACAAATAGCACTGGCGTCTGTTCCCAGCAAGTACAGTGTATTGGACTGAAGAGGATCTACTGTTCTTGTCAGATTTATAAGCAGAATTGAACTAAATATGGCCGTGTGTGTAGGAAGCACAGTTCTTTTGTTCTGAGCAAGCTCACTGTTCGGACCCAATAGGAAACACAGAAGAGTAGAAGAGTGCTCTTTTCTCAAAAGCAGAGTGTGTTTTTTGTAAGGCAAGCTATAAGTTTGTTTCCCAGTCCTAAATGGAGTTGAATCACATGCAGTTTCTGGTCCTACAAGCAAGAGTTGTTTTCTGGTAAGGAAAGTCACTATTGCGCTCCCTTTGCCATACACTGTGCAAATAGCACTCGCGTCTGTTCCCAGCAAGTACAGTGTATCGGACTGAAGAGGAGCTACTGTTCTTGTTAGTTTCCTAAGCAGAGTTGAAGTAGATATGGCCCGTGTGTTTAGGAAGCACAGTTATTATGTTCTGAGCAAGCTCACTGTTTGGACCCCATAGGAAACACAGTAGAGTAGAAGAGTGCTCTTTTCTAAAAAGCAGAGAGTGTTTCTTGTAAGGCGAGCTAGCATTTGTTTCCCAGTCCTAAGTGGCGTTGAATCACATGCAGTTTGTGTTCCTACGAGCAAGAGGTGTTTTCTGGTAAGGAAAGACACTATTGCGCTCTCATTGCCATACACAGTGCAAATAGCACTGGCCTCTCTTCCCAGAAGTACAGTGTATTGGACTGAAGAGGAGCTACTTTTCTTGTCAGTTTACTAAGCAGAGTAGAACTAGATATGGTCCATGTGTGTAGGAAGCACAGTTCTTTTGTTCTGAGCAAGCTCACTGTTCTGGCCCTATAGGAAACACAGTAGAGTAGAAGAGTGCTCTTTTCTCTAAAGCAGAGCGTGTTTCTTGTAAGACAAGCTCGCGTTTGCTTCCCAGTCCTAAATGAAGTTGAGTCACAGACAGTTTTTGGTCCTACGAGCAAGAGTTGTTTTCTGGTAAGAAGAGTCACTATTGCGATCCAAATGCCATACACAGTGCAAATAGCACTCGCGTCTGTTCCCACCATGTACAGTGTATTGGACTGAAGAGGAGCTACTGTTCTTGTCAGTTTCCTAAGCAGAGTTGAACTAGATATGGTCCATGTGTGTAGGAAGCACAGTTCTTTTGTTCTGAGCAAGCTCACTGTTTGGACCCCATAGGAAACACATTAGAGTAGAATACTGCTCTTTTCTCAAAAGCAGAGTGTGTTTCTTGTAAGGCGAGCTAGAGTTTGTTTCCCAGTCCTAAATGGTGTTGAGTCACATGCAGTTTTTTGTCCTACGAGCAAGAGTTGTTTTCTGGTAAGGAAAGCCACTATTGTGCTCTCATTGCCATACACAGTGCAAATAGCACTCGCATCTGTTCTCAGCAAGTATAGTGTATCGGACTGAAGAGGAGCTACTGTTCTTGTCAGTTTCCTAAGCAGAGTTGAACTAGATATGGCCCATGTGTGTAGGAAGCACAGTTCTTTTGTTCTGAGCAAGCTCACTGTTCTGGCCCTATAGGAAACACAGTAGAGTAGAAGAGTGCTCTTTTCTCTAAAGCAGAGTGTGTTTCTTGTAAGGCGAGCTCTCGTTTGTTTCCCAGTCCTAAATGGAGTTGAGTCACAGACAGTTTTTGGTCCTACGAGCAAGAGTTGTTTTCTGGTAAGAAGAGTCACTATTGCGCTCCAAATGCCATACACAGTGCAAATAGCACTCGCGTCTGTTCCCAGCAAGTACAGTGTATTGGACTGAAGAGGAGCTACTTCTCTTGTCACTTTCCTAAACAGAGTTGAACTAGATATGGTCCATGTGTGTAGGAAGCACAGTTCTTTTGTTCTGAGCAAGCTCACTGTTTGGACCCCATAGGAAACACCGTAGAGTAGAAGAGTGCTCTTTTCTCAAAAGCAGAGTGTGTTTCTTGTAAGGCGAGCTAGCGTTTGTTTCCCAGTCCTAAATGGAGTGGAATCACATGCAGTTTCTTGTTCTACGAGCAAGAGTTGTTTTATGGTAAGAAGATTCATGATTGCGCTGCCATTGCCATACACAGGACAAATAGCACTGGAGTCTGTTCCCAGCAACTACAGTGTATTGGACTGAAGAGGATCTACTGTTCTTGTCAGGTTTCTAAGCAGAATTGAACTACATATTGCCGTGTGTGTAGGAAGCACAGTTCTTTTGTTCTGAGCAAGCTCACTGTTCTGGCCCTATAGGAAACACAGTAGAGTAGAAGAGTGCTCTTTTCTCAAAAGCAGAGTTTGTTTTTTGTAAGGCAAGCTATAAGTTTGTTTCCCAGTCCTAAAAGGAGTTGAATCACATGCAGTTTCTGGTCCTAGGAGCAAGAGTTGTTTTCTGGTAAGGAAAGTCACTATTGCGCTTCCATTGCCATATACAGTGCAAATAGCACTCACGTCTGTTCCCAGCAAGTACAGTGTATCGGACTGAAGAGGAGCTACTGTTCTTGTCAGTTTCCTAAGCAGAGTTGAACTAGATATGGCCCGTGTGTTTAGGAAGCACAGTTATTATGTTCTGAGCAAGCTCACTGTTCTGGCCCTATAGGAAACACAGTAGAGTAGAAGAGTGCTCTTTTCTATAAAGCAGAGTGTGTTTCTTGTAAGGCGAGCTCGCGTTTGTTTCCCAGTCCTAAATGGATTTGAGTCACATGCAGTTTTTGGTCCTATGAGCAAGAGTTGTTTTCTGGTAAGAAGATTCACTATTGCGCTACCATTGCCATACACAGGACAAATAGCACTGGCATCTGTTCGCAGCAACTACAGTGTATTGGACTGAAGAGGATCTACTTTTCTTGTCAGGTTCCTAAGCAGAATTCAAACTAGATATGGCCGTGTGTGTAGAAAGCACAGTTCTTTTGTTCTGAGCAAGCTCACTGTTCGGACCCAAAAGGAAACACAGTAGAGTAGAAGAGTGCTCTTTTCTCAAAAGCAGAGTGTGTTTTTTGTAGGCAAGCTATCGTTTGTTTCCCATTCCTAAATGGAGTTTAATCACATGCAGTTTCTGGTCCTACGAGCAAGAGTTGTTTTCTGGTAAGGAAAGTCACTATTGCGCTCCCTTTGCCATACACAGTGCAAATAGCAATCGCGTCTGTTCCCAGCAAGTACAGTGTATCGGACTGAAGAGGAGCTACTGTTCTTGTCAGTTTCCTAAGCAGAGTTGAACTAGATATGGCCTGTGTGTTTAGGAAGCACAGTTATTATGTTCTGAGCAAGCTCACTGTTCTGGCCCTATAGGAAACACAGTAGAGTAGAAGAGTGCTCTTTTCTATAAAGCAGAGAGTGTTTCTTGTAAGGCGAGCTCACGTTTGTTTCCCAGTCCTAAATGGATTTGAGTCACATGCAGTTTTTGGTCCTATGAGCAAGAGTTGTTTTCTGGTAAGAAGAGTCACTATTGTGCTCCAAATGCCATACACAGTGCAAATAGCACTCGCGTCTGTTCCCAGCATGTACAGTGTATTGCACTGAATAGGAGCTACTGTTCTTGTCAGTTTCCTAAGCAGAGTTGAACTAGATATGGTCCATGTGTGTAGGAAGCACAGTTCTTTTGTTCTGAGCAAGCTCACTGTTTGGACCCCATAGGAAACACAGTAGAGTAGAAGAGTGCTCTTTTCTAAAAAGCAGAGAGTGTTACTTGTAAGGCGAGCTAGCATTTGTTTCCCAGTCCTAAATGGAGTTGAATCACATGCAGTTTGTGTTCCTACGAGCAAGAGTTGTTTTCTGGTAAGGAAAGTCACTATTGTGCTCCCTTTGCCATATACAGTGCAAATAGCACTCGCGTCTGTTCCCAGCAAGTACAGTGTATCGGACTGAAGAGGAGCTACTGTTCTTGTCAGTTTCCTAAGCAGAGTTGAACTAGATATGGCCCGTGTGTTTAGGAAGCACAGTTATTATGTTCTGAGCAAGCTCACTGTTCTGGCCCTATAGGAAACACAGTAGAGTAGAAGAGTGCTCTTTTCTATAAAGCAGAGAGTGTTTCTTGTAAGGCGAGCTCACGTTTGTTTCCCAGTCCTAAATGGATTTGAGTCACATGCAGTTTTTGGTCCTATGAGCAACAGTTGTTTTCTGGTAAGAAGAGTCACTATTGTGCTGCCATTGCCATACACAGGACAAATAGCACTGGCATCTGTTCGCAGCAACTACAGTGTATTGGACTGAAGAGGATCTACTGTTCTTGTCAGGTTCCTAAGCAGAATTGAACTAGATATGGCCATGTATGTAGGAAGCACAGTTCTTTTGTTCTGAGCAAGCTCACTGTTCGGACCAAAAGGAAACACAGTAGAGTAGAAGAGTGCTCTTTTCTCAAAAGCAGAGTGTGTTTTTTGTAAGGCAAGCTATCGTTTGTTTCCCAGTCCTAAGTGGAGTTGAATTCCATGCAGTTTCTGGTCCTACGATCAAGAGTTGTTTTCTGGTAAGGAAAGTCACTATTGCGCTCCCATTGCCATACACAGGGCAAATAGCACTCGCGTCTTTTCCCAGCAAGTACAGTGTATTGGACTGAATAGGAGCTACTGTTCTTGTCAGTTTCCTAAGCAGAGTTGAACTACATATGGTCCTTGTGTGTACGAAGCACAGTTCTTTTGTTCTGAGCAAGCTCACTCTTTGGACCCCATAGGAAACACAGTAGAGTAGAAGAGTGCTCTTTTCTCTAAATCAGAGTGTGTTTCTTGTAAGGCGAGCTAGCGTTTGTTTCCCAGTCCTAAATGGAGTGGAATCACATGCAGTTTCTGTAATACGAGCAAGAGTTGTTTTATGGTAAATATAGTCACTATTGTGCTGCCATTGCCTCACACAGGACAAATAGCACTGGCATCTGTTCGCAGCAAGTACAGTGTATTGGACTGAAGAGGATCTACTGTTCTTGTCAGTTTCCTAAGCAGAATTGAACTAGATTTGGCCGTCTGTGTAGGAAGCACAGTTCTTTTGTTCTGAGCAAGCTCACTGTTCGGACCCCATAGGAAACACAGTAGAGTAGAAGGGTGCTCTTTTCTCAAAAGCAGAGTGTGTTTTTTGTAAGGCAAGCTATCATTTGTTTCCCAGTCCTAAATGGAGTTGAATCACATGCAGTTTCTGGTCCTACGAGCAAGAGTTGTTTTCTGGTAAGACGAGTCACTATTGTGCTCCAATTGCCATACACAGTGCAAATAGCACTCGCGTCTCTTCCCCGAAAGTACAGTGTATTGGACTGAAGAGGAGCTACTGTTCTTGTCAGTTTCCTAAGCAGAGTTGAACTAGATATGGTCGATGTGTGTATGAAGCACAGTTCTTTTGTTCTGAGCAACCTCACTGTTTGGACCCCATAGGAAACACAGTAGAGTAGAAGAGTGCTCTTTTCTCAGAAGCAGAGTGTGTTTCTTGTAAGGCGAGCTAGTGTTTGTTCCGCTGTCCTAAATGGAGTTGAATCCCATGCAGTTTCTGGTACTACGAGCAAGAGTTGTTTTCTGGTAAGAAGATTCACTATTGCGCTGCCATTGCCATACACAGGACAAATACCACTGGCATCTGTTCGCAGCAAGTACAGTGTATTGGACTGAAGAGGATGTACTGTTCTTGTCAGGTTCCTAAGCAGAATTGAACTAGATATGGTCGATGTGTGTAGGAAGCACAGTTCTTTTGTTCTGAGCAAGCTCACTGTTCGGACCCAACAGGAAACACAGTAGAGTAGAAGATCTTTTTTCTCAGCAGCAGAGCGTGTTCCTTGTAAGGCGAGCTAGCATTTGTTTCCCAGTCCTAAATGGCATTGAATCACATGCAGTGTGTGGTCCTACGAGCAAGAGTTGTTTTCTGGTAAGGAAAGTCACTGTTGTGCTCCCTTTGCCATACACAGTGCAAATAGCACTCACGTATGTTCCCAGCAAGTACAGTGTATCGGACTGAAGAGGAGCTACTGTTCTTGTCAGTTTCCTAAGCAGAGTTGAACTAGATATGGTCCATGTGTGTAGGAAGCACAGTTCTTTGTTCTGAGCAAGCTCACTGTTTGGACCCCATAGGAAACACAGTAGAGAAGAAGAGTGCTCTTTTCTGAAAAGCAGAGAGTGTTTCATGTAAGACGAGCTAGCATTTGTTTCCCAGTCCTAAACGGAGTTGAATCACATGCAGTTTCTGGTCCTATGAGCAAGAGTTGTTTTCTGGTAAGGAAAGTCACTATTGTGCTCCCATTGCCATTCACAGTGCAAATAGCACTGGCGTCTGTTCCCAGCAAGTACAGTGTATCGGACTGAAGAGGAGCTACTGTTCTTGTCAGTTTCCTAAGCAGAGTTGAACTAGATAAGGACCGTGTGTGTAGAAAGCACAGTTCTTATGTTCTGAGCAGGCTCACTGTTCTGGCACTATAGGAAACACAGTAGAGTAGAAGAGTGCTCTTTTCTCAAAAGCAGATTGTGTTTCTTCTAAGGCGAGCTAGCGTTTGTTTCCTAGTCCTGAATGGAGTTGAATCACACGCAGTTTCTGGTCCTACGAACAAGAGTTGTTTTCTAGTAAGGAAAGTCACTATTGCGCTCCCATTGCCATACACAGGGCAAATGGCACTCGCGTCTTTTCCCAGCAAGTACAGTGTATTGGACTGAATAGGAGCTACTGTTCTTGTCAGTTTCCTAAGCCGAGTTGAACTACATATGGTCCTTGTGTGTAGGAAGCACAGTTCTTTTGTTCTGAGCAAGCTCACTGTTTGGACCCCATAGGAAACACAGTAGAGTAGAAGAGTGCTCTTTTCTCTAAAGCAGAGTGTGTTTCTTGTAAGGCGAGCTAGCGTTTGTTTCCCAGTTTTAAATGGAGTGGAATCACATGCAGTTTCTGTCCTACGAGCAAGAGTTGTTTTATGGTAAGAATAGTCACTATTGTGCTGCCATTGCCATACACAGGACAAATAGCACTGGCGTCTGTTCGCAGCAAGTACAGTGTATTGACTGAAGAGGATCTACTGTTCTTGTCAGGTTCCTAAGCAGAATTGAACTAGATATGGCCATGTGTGTAGGAAGCACAGTTCTTTTGTTCTGAGCAAGCTCACTGTTCGGACCCCTTAGGAAACACAGTACAGTAGAAGAGTGCTCTTTTCTCAAAAGCAGAGTGTGTTTTTTGTAAGGCAAGCCACAATTTTTTTCCCAGTCCTAAATGAAGTTGAATCACATGCAGTTTCTGGTCCTACGAGCAAGAGTTGTTTTCTGGTAAGGAAAGTCACTATTGTGCTCCCTTTGCCATACACAGTGCAAATAGCACTCGCGTCTGTTCCCAGCAAGTACAGTGTATCGGACTGAAGAGGAGCTACTGTTCTTGTCAGTTTCCTAAGCAGAGTTGAACTAGATATGGTCCTTGTGTGTAGGAAGCACAGTTCTTTTGTTCTGAGCAAACTCACTGTTTGGACCCCATAGGAAACACAGTAGAGTAGAAGAGTGCGCTTTTCTCAAAAGCAGAGTTTGTTTCTTGTAAGGCAAGCTAGAGTTTGTTTCATAGTCGTAAATGGAGTTGAGTCACATGCAGTTTTTTGTCCTAGGAGCAAGAGTTGTTTTCTGGTAAGACGAGTCACTATTGTGCTCCAATTTTGATTCACAGTTCAAATAGCACTCGCGTCTGTTCTCAGCCAGAACAGTGTATCGGACTGAAGAGGAGCTACTGTTCTTGTCAGTTTCCTAAGCAGAGTTGAACTAGATATGGCCCGTGTGTAGGAAGCACAGTTCTTTTGTTTTGAGCAAGCTCACTGTTCTGGCCCTATAGGAAACACAGTAGAGTAGAAGAGTGCTCTTTTCTCTAAAGCAGATTGTGTTTCTTGTAAGGTGAGCTAGCGTTTGTTTCCCAGTCCTAAAAGGAGTTGAATCACATGCAGTTTCTGGTCCTACGAGCAAGAGTTGTTTTATGATAAGAATAGTCACTCTTGCGCTGCCATTGCCATACACAGGACAAAGAGCACTGGCTTCTGTTCCCAGCAGTACAGTGTATTGGACTGAAGAGGAGCTACTGTTCTTGTCAGTTTCCTAAGCAGAATTGAACTAGATATGGCTGTGTGTGTAGGAAGCACAGTTCTTTTGTTCTGAGAAAGCTCACTGTTCGGACCCCATAGGAAACACAGTAGAGTAGAAGAGTGCTCTTTTCTCAAAAGCAGAGTGTGTTTCTTGTAAGGTGAGCTAGCGTTTGTTTCCCAGACTTAAATGGAGTTGAGTCACATGCAGTTTTTTGTCCTACGAGCAAGAGTTGTTTTCTGGTAAGACGAGTCACTATTGAGTTCCAATTGCCATACACAGTGCAAATAGCACTCGGGTCTCTTCCCCGCAAGTACAGTGTATTGGACTGAAGAGGAGCTACTGTTCTTGTCAGTTTCCTAAGCAGAGTTGAACTACATATGGTCCTTGTGTGTAGGAAGCACAGTTCTTTTGTTCTGAGCAAGCTCACTGTTTGGACCCCATAGGAAACACAGTAGAGTAGAAGAGTGCTCTTTTCTCTAAAGCAGAGTGTGTTTCTTGTAAGGCGAGCTAGCGTTTGTTTCCCAGTTTTAAATGGAGTGGAATCACATGCAGTTTCTGTCCTACGAGCAAGAGTTGTTTTATGGTAAGAATAGTCACTATTGTGCTGCCATTGCCATACACAGGACAAATAGCACTGGCGTCTGTTCGCAGCAAGTACAGTGTATTGGACTGAAGAGGATCTACTGTTCTTGTCAGGTTCCTAAGCAGAATTGAACTAGATATGGCCATTTGTGTAGGAAGCACAGTTCTTTTGTTCTGAGCAAGCTCACTGTTCGGACCCCATAGGAAACACAGTACAGTAGAAGAGTGCTCTTTTCTCAAAAGCAGAGTGTGTTTTTTGTAAGGCAAGCTATCATTTTTTTCCCAGTCCTAAATGAAGTTGAATCACATGCAGTTTCTGGTCCTACGAGCAAGAGTTGTTTTCTGGTAAGGAAAGTCACTATTGCGCTCCCTTTGCCATACACAGTGCAAATAGCACTCGCGTCTGTTCCCAGCAAGTACAGTGTAACGGACTGAAGAGGAGCTACTGTTCTTGTCAGTTTCCTAAGCAGAGTTGAACTAGATATGGTCCTTGTGTGTAGGAAGCACAGTTATTTTGTTCTGAGCAAAATCACTGTTTGGACCCCATAGGAAACACAGTAGAGTAGAAGAGTGCGCTTTTCTCAAAAGCAGAGTTTGTTTCTTGTAAGGCGAGCTAGAGTTTGTTTCATAGTCGTAAATGGAGTTGAGTCACATGCAGTTTTTTGTCCTAGGAGCAAGAGTTGTTTTCTGGTAAGACGAGTCACTATTGTGCTCCAATTTTGATTCACAGTTCAAATAGCACTCGCGTCTGTTCTCAGCCAGAACAGTGTATCGGACTGAAGAGGAGCTACTGTTCTTGTCAGTTTCCTAAGCAGAGTTGAACTAGATATGGCCCGTGTGTAGGAAGCACAGTTCTTTTGTTTTGAGCAAGCTCACTGTTCTGGCCCTATAGGAAACACAGTAGAGTAGAAGAGTGCTCATTTCTCTAAAGCAGATTGTGTTTCTTGTAAGGTGAGCTAGCGTTTGTTTCCCAGTCCTAAAAGGAGTTGAATCACATGCAGTTTCTGGTCCTACGAGCAAGAGTTGTTTTATGATAAGAATAGTCACTCTTGCGCTGCCATTGCCATACACAGGACAAAGAGCACTGGCTTCTGTTCCCAGCAGTACAGTGTATTGGACTGAAGAGGAGCTACTGTTCTTGTCAGGTTCCTAAGCAGAATTGAACTAGATATGGCTGTGTGTGTAGGAAGCACAGTTCTTTTGTTCTGAGAAAGCTCACTGTTCGGACCCCATAGGAAACACTAGAGTAGAAGAGTGCTCTTTTCTCAAAAGCAGAGTGTGTTTCTTGTAAGGTGAGCTAGTGTTTGTTTCCCAGACTTAAATGGAGTTGAGTCACATGCAGTTTTTTGTCCTACGAGCAAGAGTTGTTTTCTGGTAAGACGAGTCACTATTGAGTTCCAATTGCCATACACAGTGTAAATAGCACTCGCGTCTCTTCCCCGCAAGTACAGTGTATTGGACTGAAGAGGAGCTACTGTTCTTGTCAGTTTCCTAAGCAGAGTTGAACTAGATATGGTCGATGTGTGCAGGAAGCACAGTTCTTTTGTTCTGAGCAAGCTCACTGTTTGGACCCCATAGGAAACACAGTAGAGTAGAAGAGTGCTCTTTTCTAAAAAGCAGAGAGTGTTTCTTGTAAGGAGAGCTAGCATTTGTTTCCCAGTCCTAAATGGCGTTGAATCACATGCAGTTTGTGTTCCTACGAGCAAGAGTTGTTTTCTGGTAAAAAAAAGTCACTATTGCGCTGTCATTGCCATACACAGGGCAAATAGCACTCGCGTCTGTTCCCAGCAATTACAGTGTATTGGACTGAAGAGGAGCTGCTGTTCTTGTCAGTTTCATAAGCAGAGTTGAGCTAGATATGGTCCATGTGTGTAAAAAACACAGTTCTTTTGTTCTGAGCAAGCTCACTGTTTGGACCCCATACGAAACACAGTAGAGTAGAAGAGTGCTCTTTTCTCAAAAGCAGAGTACGTTTCTTGTAAGGCGAGCTATCGTTTGTTTCCCAGTCCTAAATGGCGTTGAATCACATGCAGTTTCTGGTCCTACGAGCAAGAGTTGTTTTCTGGTAAGGAAAGTCACTATTGCGATCTCATTGCCATACACAGTGCAAATAGCACTCGCGTCTGTTCCCAGAAAGTACAGTGTATTGGACTGAAGAGGAGATACTGTTCTTGTCAGTTTCCTAAGCAGAGATGAACTACATATGGTCCGTGTGTGTAGGAAGCACAGTTCATTTGTTCTGAGCAAGCTCACTGTTTGGACCCCATAGGAAACACAGTAGCGTAGAAGAGTGCTCTTTTCTCTAAAGGAGAGTGTGTTTCTTGTAAGGTGAGCTAGCGTTTGTTTCCCAGTCCTAAATGGAGTTGAATCACATGCAGTTTCTGGTCCTACGATCAAGAGTTGTTTTCTGGTAAGGAAAGTCACTATTGCGCTCCCATTGCCATACACAGTGCAAATAGCCCTCCCGTCTGTTCCCAGCAAGTACAGTGTATTGGACTAAAGAGGAGCTACTGTTCTTCTCAGTTTCCTAAGCAGAGTTGAACTAGATATGGCCCGTGTGTGTAGGAAGCACAGTTCTTTTGTTCTGAGCAAGCTGACTGTTCTGGCCCTACAGGAAACACAGTAGAGTATATGAGTGCTCTCTTCTCTAAAGCAGAGTGTGTTTCTTGTAAGGCCAGCTCACGTTTTTTTCCCAGTCCTAAATGGAGTTGAGTCACAGACAGTTTTTGGTCCTAAGAGCAAGAGTTGTTTTCTTGTAAGAAGAGTCACTATTGTGCTCTAAATGCCATACACAGTGCAAATAGCACTCGCGTCTGTTGCCAGCAAGTACAGTGTATTGGACTGAATAGGAGCTACTCTTCTTGTCAGTTTCCTAAGCAGAGTTGAACTAGATATGGTCCATGTGTGTAGGAAGCACAGTTCTTTTGTTCTGACCAAGCACACTGTTTGGACCCCATAGGAAACACAGTAGAGTAGAAGAGTGCTCTTTTCTCAAAAGCAGAGTACGTTTCTTGTAAGGCGAGCTAGCGTTTTTTTCCCATTCCTAAATGGAGTGGAATCACATGCAGTTTCTGGACCTATGAGCAAGAGTTGTTTTCTGTTAAGGAAAGTCAATATTGCACTCCTATTGCCATAAACAGTGCACATAGCCTTCCCGTCTTTTCCCAGCAAGTACAGCGTATTGGACTGAAGAGGAGCTACTGTTAGTGTCAGTTTACTAAGCAGAGTTGAACTAGATATGGTCCGTGTGTGTAGGAAGCATAGTGCTTTTGTTCTGAACAAGCTCACTGTTTGGACCCCATAGGAAACACAGTAGAGTAGAAGAGTGCTCTTTTCTCTAAAGCAGAGTGTGTTTCTTGTAAGGCGAGCTAGCGTTTGTTTCCCAGTCCTAAATGGAGTGGAATCACATGCAGTTTCTGGTCCTACGAGCAAGAGTTGTTTTCTGGTAAGGAAAGTCACTATTGCGCTCCCATTGCCATACACAGTGCAAATAGCCTTCCCGTCTGTTCCCAGCAAGTACAGTGTATTGGACTGAAGAGGAGCTACTGTTCTTCTCAGTTTCCTAAGCAGAGTTGAACTAGATATGGAACGTGTTTTTAGGAAGTACAGTTCCTTTTTTCTGAGCAAGCTCACTGTTCTGGCCCTATGGGAAACACAGTAGAGTAGAAGAGTGCTCTTTTCTCAAAAGCAGAGTGTGTTTCTTGTAAAGCGAGCTAGAGTTTGTTTCCCAGTCCTAAATGGAGTTGAATCACATGCAGTTTCTGGTCCTACGAGCAAGAGTTGTTTTCTGGTAAGAAGAGTCACTATTGCGCTGCCATTGCCCTACACAGGACAAATAGCACTGGCGTCTGTTCCCAGCAAGTACAGTGTATTGGACTGAAGAAGATCTACTATTATTGTCAGGTTCCTAAGCAGACTTGAACGAGATATGGCCGTGTGTGTAGGAAGCACAGTTTTTTTGTTCTGAGCAAGCTCACTTTTCGGAACACATAGGAAACACAGTAGAGTAGAAGAGTGCTCTTTTCTCAAAAGCAGAGTGTTTTTCTTGGAAGTCGAGCTAGCGTTTGTTTCCCAGTCCTAAATGGAGTTGAGTCACATGCAGTTTTTTGTGCTACGAGCAAGAGTTGTTTTCTGGTAAGACAAGTCACTATTGTGCTCCAATTGCCATACACAGTGCAAATAGCACTCACGTCTGTTCCCAGCAAGTACAGTGTATTCGACTGAAGAGGAGCTACTGTTCTTGTCAGTTTCCTAAGCAGAGTTGAACTAGATATGGTCGATGTGTGTAGGAAGCACAGTTCTTTTGTTCTGAGCAAGCTCACTGTTTGGACCCCATAGGAAACACAGTAGAGTAGAAGAGTGCTCTTTTCTAAAAAGCAGAGAGTGTTTCTTGTAAGGCGAGCTAGCATTTGTTTCCCATCCTAAATGGCGTTGAATCACATGCAGTTTGTGTTCCTACGAGCAAGAGTTGTTTTCTGGTAAAAAAAAGTCACTATTGCGCTGTCATTGCCATACACAGGGCAAATAGCACTCGCGTCTGTTCCCAGCAATTACAGTGTATTGGACTGAAGAGGAGCTGCTGTTCTTGTCAGTTTCATAAGCAGAGTTGAGCTAGATATGGTCCATGTGTGTAAAAAGCACAGTTCTTTTGTTCTGAGCAAGCTCACTGTTTGGACCCCATAGGAAACACAGTAGAGTAGAAGAGTGCTCTTTTCTCAAAAGCAGAGTACGTTTCTTGTAAGGCGAGCTATCGTTTGTTTCCCAGTCCTAAATGGCGTTGAATCACATGCAGTTTCTGGTCCTACGAGCAAGAGTTGTTTTCTGGTAAGGAAAGTCACTATTGCGATCTCATTGCCATACACAGTGCAAATAGCACTTGCGTCTGTTCCCAGAAAGTACAGTGTATTGGACTGAAGAGGAGATACTGTTCTTGTCAGTTTCCTAAGCAGAGTTGAACTACATATGGTCCGTGTCTGTAGGAAGCACAGTTCATTTGTTCTGAGCAAGCTCACTGTTTGGACCCCATAGGAAACACAGTAGAGTAGAAGAGTGCTCTTTTCTCTAAAGGAGAGTGTGTTTCTTGTAAGGTGAGCTAGCGTTTGTTTCCCAGTCCTAAATGGAGTTGAATCACATGCAGTTTCTGGTCCTACGATCAAGAGTTGTTTTCTGGTAAGGAAAGTCACTATTATGCTCCCATTGCCATACACAGTTCAAATAGCCCTCCCGTCTGTTCCCAGCAAGTACAGTGTATTGGACTAAAGAGGAGCTACTGTTCTTCTTAGTTTCCTAAGCAGAGTTGAACTAGATATGGCCCGTGTGTGTAGGAAGCACAGTTCTTTTGTTCTGAGCAAGCTGACTGTTCTGGCCCTACAGGAAACACAGTAGAGTATATGAGTGCTCTTTTCTCTAAAGCAGAGTGTGTTTCTTGTAAGGCCAGCTCACGTTTTTTTCCCAGTCCTAAATGGAGTTGAGTCACAGACAGTTTTTGGTCCTACGAGCAAGAGTTGTTTTCTTGTAAGAAGAGTCACTATTGCGCTCTAAATGCCATACACAGTGCAAATAGCACTCGCGTCTGTTCCCAGCAAGTACAGTGTATTGGACTGAATAGGAGCTACTGTTCTTGTCAGTTTCCTAAGCAGAGTTGAACTAGATATGGTCCATGTGTGTAGGATGCACAGTTCTTTTGTTCTGACCAAGCACACTGTTTGGACCCCATAGGAAACACAGTAGAGTAGAAGAGTGCTCTTTTCTCAAAAGCAGAGTACGTTTCTTGTAAGGCGAGCTAGCGTTTTTTCCCATTCCTAAATGGAGTGGAATCACATGCAGTTTCTGGTCCTATGAGCAAGAGTTGTTTTCTGGTAAGGAAAGTCAATATTGCACTCCTATTGCCATAAACAGTGCACATAGCCTTCCCGTCTTTTCCCAGCAAGTACAGCGTATTGGACTGAGGAGGAGCTACTGTTCTTGTCAGTTTACTAAGCAGAGTTGAACTAGATATGGTCTGTGTGTGTAGGAAGCATAGTTCTTTTGTTCTGAACAAGCTCACTGTTTGGACCCCATAGGAAACACAGTAGAGTAGAAGAGTGCTCTTTTCTCTAAAGCAGAGTGTGTTTCTTGTAAGGCGAGCTAGCGTTTGTTTCCCAGTCCTAAATGGAGTGGAATCACATGCAGTTTCTGGTCCTATGAGCAAGAGTTGTTTTCTGGTAAGGAAAGTCACTATTGCGCTCCCATTGCCATACACAGTGCAAATAGCCTTCCCGTCTGTTCCCAGCAAGTACAGTGTATTGGACTGAAGAGGAGCTACTGTTCTTCTCAATTTCCTAAGCAGAGTTGAACTAGATATGGTCCTTGTGTGTAAGAAGCACAGTTCTTTTGTTGTGAGCAAGCTCACTGTTTGGACCCCATAGGAAACACAGTAGAGTAGAAGAGTGCGCTTTTCTCAATAGCAGAGTGTGTTTCTTGTAAGGTGAGCTAGAGTTTGTTTCATAGTCGTAAATGGAGTTGAGTCACATGCAGTTTTTTGTCCTAGGAGCAAGAGTTGTTTTCTGGTAAGACGAGTCACTATTGTGCTCCAATTGTGATTCACAGTTCAAATAGCACTCGCGTCTGTTCTCAGCCAGAACAGTGTATCGGACTGAAGAGGAGCTACTGTTCTTGTCAGTTTCGTAAGCAGAGTTGAACTAGATATGGCCCGTGTGTAGGAAGCACAGTTCTTTTGTTCTGAGCATGCTCACACTGTTCTGGCCCTATAGGAAACACAGTAGAGTAGAAGAGTGCTCTTTTCTCTAAAGCAGATTGTGTTTCTTGTAAGGTGAGCTAGCATTTGTTTCCCAGTCCTAAAAGGAGTTGAATCACATGCAGTTTCTGGTCCTACGAGCAAGAGTTGTTTTATGATAAGAATAGTCACTCTTGCGCTGCCATTGCCATACACAGGACAAAGAGCACTGGCTTCTGTTCCCAGCAGTACAGTGTATTGGACTGAAGAGGAGCTACTGTTCTTGTCAGGTTCCTAAGCAGAATTGAACTAGATATGGCTGTGTGTGTAGGAAGCACAGTTCTTTTGTTCTGAGAAAGCTCACTGTTCGGACCCCATAGGAAACACAGTAGAGTAGAAGAGTGCTCTTTTCTCAAAAGCAGAGTGTGTTTCTTGTAAGGTGAGCTAGCGTTTGTTTCCCAGACTTAAATGGAGTGGAGTCACATGCAGTTTTTTGTCCTACGAGCAAGAGTTGTTTTCTGGTAAGACGAGTCACTATTGTGCTCCAATTGCCATACACAGTGCAAATAGCATTCGCGTCTCTTCCCCGCAAGTACAGTGTATTGGACTGAAGAGGAGCTACTGTTCTTGTCAGTTTCCTAAGCAGAGTTGAACTAGATATGGTCGATGTGTGTAGGAAGCACAGTTCTTTTGTTCTGAGCAAGCTCACTGTTTGGACCCCATAGGAAACACAGTAGAGTAGAAGAGTGCTCTTTTCTAAAAAGCAGAGAGTGTTTCTTGTAAGGCGAGCTAGCATTTGTTTCCCATCCTAAATGGCGTTGAATCACATGCAGTTTGTGTTCCTACGAGCAAGAGTTGTTTTCTGGTAAAAAAAAGTCACTATTGCGCTGTCATTGCCATACACAGGGCAAATAGCACTCGCGTCTGTTCCCAGCAATTACAGTGTATTGGACTGAAGAGGAGCTGCTGTTCTTGTCAGTTTCATAAGCAGAGTTGAGCTAGATATGGTCCATGTGTGTAAAAAGCACAGTTCTTTTGTTCTGAGCAAGCTCACTGTTTGGACCCCATAGGAAACACAGTAGAGTAGAAGAGTGCTCTTTTCTCAAAAGCAGAGTACGTTTCTTGTAAGGCGATCTATCGTTTGTTTTCCAGTCCTAAATGGCGTTGAATCACATGCAGTTTCTGGTCCTACGAGCAAGAGTTGTTTTCTGGTAAGGAAAGTCACTATTGCGATCTCATTGCCATACACAGTGCAAATAGCACTTGCGTCTGTTCCCAGAAAGTACAGTGTATTGGACTGAAGAGGAGATACTGTTCTTGTCAGTTTCCTAAGCAGAGTTGAACTACATATGGTCCGTGTGTGTAGGAAGCACAGTTCATTTGTTCTGAGCAAGCTCACTGTTTGGACCCCATAGGAAACACAGTAGAGTAGAAGAGTGCTCTTTTCTCTAAAGGAGAGTGTGTTTCTTGTAAGGTGAGCTAGCGCTTGTTTCCCAGTCCTAAATGGAGTTGAATCACATGCAGTTTCTGGTCCTACGATCAAGAGTTGTTTTCTGGTAAGGAAAGTCACTATTATGCTCCCATTGCCATACACAGTGCAAATAGCCCTCCCGTCTGTTCCCAGCAAGTACAGTGTATTGGACTAAAGAGGAGCTACTGTTCTTCTCAGTTTCCTAAACAGAGTTGAACTAGATATGGCCCGTGTGTGTAGGAAGCACAGTTCTTTTGTTCTGAGCAAGCTGACTGTTCTGGCCCTACAGGAAACACAGTAGAGTATATGAGTGCTCTTTTCTCTAAAGCAGAGTGTGTTTCTTGTAAGGCCAGCTCACGTTTTTTTCCCAGTCCTAAATGGAGTTGAGTCACAGACAGTTTTTGGTCCTACGAGCAAGAGTTGTTTTCTTGTAAGAAGAGTCACTATTGCGCTCTAAATGCCATACACAGTGCAAATAGCACTCGCGTCTGTTCCCAGCAAGTACAGTGTATTGGACTGAATAGGAGCTACTGTTCTTGTCAGTTTCCTAAGCAGAGTTGAACTAGATATGGTCCATGTGTGTAGGATGCACAGTTCTTTTGTTCTGACCAAGCACACTGTTTGGACCCCATAGGAAACACAGTAGAGTAGAAGAGTGCTCTTTTCTCAAAAGCAGAGTACGTTTCTTGTAAGGCGAGCTAGCGTTTTTTCCCATTCCTAAATGGAGTGGAATCACATGCAGTTTCTGGTCCTATGAGCAAGAGTTGTTTTCTGGTAAGGAAAGTCAATATTGCACTCCTATTGCCATAAACAGTGCACATAGCCTTCCCGTCTTTTCCCAGCAAGTACAGCGTATTGGACTGAGGAGGAGCTACTGTTCTTGTCAGTTTACTAAGCAGAGTTGAACTAGATATGGTCTGTGTGTGTAGGAAGCATAGTTCTTTTGTTCTGAACAAGCTCACTGTTTGGACCCCATAGGAAACACAGTAGAGTAGAAGAGTGCTCTTTTCTCTAAAGCAGAGTGTGTTTCTTGTAAGGCGAGCTAGCGTTTGTTTCCCAGTCCTAAATGGAGTTGAATCACATGCAGTTTCTGGTCCTACGAGCAAGAGTTGTTTTCTGGTAAGAAGAGTCACTATTGCGCTGCCATTGCCCTACACAGGACAAATAGCACTGGCGTCTGTTCCCAGCAAGTACAGTGTATTGGACTGAAGAAGATCTACTATTATTGTCAGGTTCCTAAGCAGACTTGAATGAGATATGGCCGTGTGTGTAGGAAGCACAGTTTTTTTGTTCTGAGCAAGCTCACTTTTCGGAACACATAGGAAACACAGTAGAGTAGAAGAGTGCTCTTTTCTCAAAAGCAGAGTGTTTTTCTTGGAAGTCGAGCTAGCATTTGTTTCCCAGTCCTAAATGGAGTTGAGTCACATGCAGTTTTTTGTGCTACGAGCAAGAGTTGTTTTCTGGTAAGGAAAGTCACTATTGTGCTCCAATTGCCATACACAGGGCAAATAGCACTCGCGTCTGTTCCCCGCAAGTACAGTGTATTCGACTGAAGAGAAGCTACTGTTCTTGTTTGTTTCCTAAGCAGAGTTGAACTAGATATGGCCCGTGTGTGTAGGAAGCACAGTTCTTTTGTTCTGAGCAAGCTCACTCTTTGGACCCCATAGGAAACACAGTAGAGTAGAAGAGTGCTCTTTTCTCAAAAGCAGAGTGTGTTTCTTGTAAGGCGAGCTAGAGTTTGTTTCCCAGTCCTAAATGGAGTGGAATCACATGCAGTTTGTGGTCCTACGAGCAAGAGTTGTTTTCTGGTAAGAAGAGTCACTATTGTGCTCTAAATGCCATACACAGTGCAAATAGCACTCGCGTCTGTTCCCAGCAAGTACAGTATATTGGACTGAATAGGAGCTACTGTTCTTGTCAGTTTCCTAAGCAGAGTTGAACTAGATATGGTCCATGTGTGTAGGAAGCACAGTTCTTTTGTTCTGACCAAGCACACTGTTTGGACCCCATAGGAAACACAGTAGAGTAGAAGAGTGCTCTTTTCTCAAATGCAGAGTGTGTTTCTTGTAAGGCGAGCTAGCGTTTGTTTCCTAGTCCTAAATGGAGTGGAATCACATGCAGTTTGTGGTCCTATGAGCAAGAGTTGTTTTATGGTAAGAATAGTCACTATTGCACTGCCATTGCCACATACAGGACAAATAGCACTGGCGTCTGTTCCCAGCAAGTGCAGTGTATTGGACTGAAGAGGATCTACTGCTCTGGTCAGGTTCCTAAGCAGAATTGAACTAAATATGGCCGTGTGTGTAGGAAGCACAGTTCTTTTGTTCTGAGCAAGCTCACTGTTCGGACCCCATAGGAAACACAGTAGAGTAGAAGAGTGCGTTTTTCTCAAAAGCAGAGTTTGTTTCTTGTAAGGCGAGCTAGCGTTTTTTTCCCATTCCTAAATGGAGTGGAATCACATGCAGTTTCTGGTCCTACGAGCAAGAGTTGTTTTCTGGTAAGGAAAGTCAATATTGCACTCCTATTGCCATAAACAGTGCAAATAGCCTTCCCGTCTTCTCCCAGCAAGTACAGCGTATTGGACTGAAGAGGAGCTACTGTTCTTGTCAGTTTACTAAGCAGAGTTGAACTAGATATGGTCCGTGTGTGTAGGAAGCATAGTTCTTATGTTCTGAACAAGCTCACTGTTTGGACCCCATAGGAAACACAGTGGAGTAGAAGAGTGCTCTTTTCTCTAAAGCAGAGTGTGTTTCTTTTAAGGCGAGCTAGCGTTTGTTTCCCAGTCCTAAATGGAGTGGAATCACATGCAGTTTCTGGTCCTACGAGCAAGAGTTGTTTTCTGGTAAGGAAAGTCACTATTGCGCTCCCATTGCCATACTCAGTGCAAATAGCCTTCCCGTCTGTTCCCAGCAAGTACAGTGTATTAGACTGAAGAGGAGCTACTGTTCTTCTCAGTTTCCTAAGCAGAGTTGAACTAGATATGGCCCGTGTGTTTAGGAAGTACAGTTCCTTTTTTCTGAGCAAGCTCACTGTTCTGGCCCTATGGGAAACACAGTAGAGTAGAAGAGTGCTCTTTTCTCAAAAGCAGAGTGTGTTTCTTGTAAATCGAGCTAGATTTTGTTTCCCAGTCCTAAATGGAGTTGAATCACATGCAGTTTCTGGTCCTACGAGCAAGA
This sequence comes from Peromyscus eremicus, assembly GCF_949786415.1. Classification (NCBI taxonomy): domain Eukaryota; kingdom Metazoa; phylum Chordata; class Mammalia; order Rodentia; family Cricetidae; genus Peromyscus; species Peromyscus eremicus. The sequence goes on from NW_026735666.1 coordinate 28,919, forward strand.
GTTGTTTTCTGGTAAGAAGAGTCACTATTGCGCTGCCATTGCCCTACACAGGACAAATAGCACTGGCGTCTGTTCCCAGCAAGTACAGTGTATTGGACTGAAGAAGATCTACTATTATTGTCAGGTTCCTAAGCAGACTTGAACGAGATATGGCCGTGTGTGTAGGAAGCACAGTTTTTTTGTTCTGAGCAAGCTCACTTTTCGGAACACATAGGAAACACAGTAGAGTAGAAGAGTGCTCTTTTCTCAAAAGCAGAGTGTTTTTCTTGGAAGTCGAGCTAGCGTTTGTTTCCCAGTCCTAAATGGAGTTGAGTCACATGCAGTTTTTTGTGCTACAAGCAAGAGTTGTTTTCTGGTAAGACAAGTCACTATTGTGCTCCAATTGCCATACACAGTGCAAATAGAACTCGCGTCTGTTCCCCGCAAATACAGTGTATTCGACTGAAGAGAAGCTACTGTTCTTGTTTGTTTCCTAAGCAGAGTTGAACTAGATATGGCCCGTGTGTGTAGGAAGCACAGTTCTTTTGTTCTGAGCAAGCTCACTCTTTGGACCCCATAGGAAAAACAGTAGAGTAGAAGAGTGCTCTTTTCTCAAAAGCAGAGTGTGTTTCTTGTAAGGCGAGCTAGAGTTTGTTTCCCAGTCCTAAATGGAGTGGAATCACATGCAGTTTGTGGTCCTACGAGCAAGAGTTGTTTTCTGGTAAGAAGAGTCACTATTGTGCTCTAAATGCCATACACAGTGCAAATAGCACTCGCGTCTGTTCCCAGCAAGTACAGTATATTGGACTGAATAGGAGCTACTGTTCCTGTCAGTTTCCTAAGCAGAGTTGAACTAGATATGGTCCATGTGTGTAGGAAGCACAGTTCTTTTGTTCTGACCAAGCACACTGTTTGGACCCCATAGGAAACACAGTAGAGTAGAAGAGTGCTCTTTTCTCAAAAGCAGAGTGTGTTTCTTGTAAGGCGAGCTAGCGTTTGTTTCCTAGTCCTAAATGGAGTGGAATCACATGCAGTTTGTGGTCCTACGTGCAAGAGTTGTTTTATGGTAAGAATAGTCACTATTGCGCTGCCATTGCCACATACAGGACAAATAGCACTGGCGTCTGTTCCCAGCAAGTACAGTGTATTGTACTGAAGAGGATCTACTGCTCTGGTCAGGTTCCTAAGCAGAATTGAACTAGATATGGCCGTGTGTGTAGGAAGCACAGTTCTTTTGTTCTGAGCAAGCTCACTGTTCTGGCCCTATAGGAAACACAGTAGAGTAGATGAGTGCTCTTTTCTCTAAAGCAGAGTGTGTTTCTTATAAGGCGAGCTAGCGTTTGTTTCCCAGTCCTAAATGGAGTTGAATCACATGCAGTTTCTCGTCCTACGAACAAGAGTTGTTTTTGGTAAGGAAAGTCACATTGCGCACCCATTGCCATACACAGTGCAAATAGCACTCGTGTCTGTTCCCAGCAAGTACAGTGTATTGGACTGAATAGGTGCTATTGTTCTTGTCTGTTTTCTAAGCAGAGTTTAAGTAGATATGGCCCGTGTGTGTAGGAAGCACAGTTCTTTTGTTCTGAGCAAGCTCACTGTTTGGACCCCATAGGAAACACAGTAGAGTAGAAGAGTGCTCTTTTCTCTAAAGCAGAGTGTGTTTCTTGTAAGGCGAGCTAGCGTTTGTTTTGCAGTCCTAAATGGAGTTGAATCCCATGCAGTTTCTGGTACTACGAGCAAGAGTTGTTTTCTGGTAAGAAGAGTCACTATTGTGCTCCAAATGCCATACACAGTGCAAATAGCACTCGCGTCTGTTCCAGGCATGTACAGTGTATTGGACTGAATAGGAGCTACTGTTCTTGTCAGTTTCCTAAGCAGAGTTGAACTATATGGTCCGTGTGTGTAGGAAGCACAGTTCTTTTGTTCTGAGCAAGCTCACTGTTTGGACCCCATAGGAAACACAGTAGAGTAGAAGAGTGCTCTTTTCTAAAAAGCAGAGAGTGTTTCTTGTAAGGCGAGCTAGCATTTGTTTCCCAGTCCTAAGTGGCGTTGAATCACATGCAGTTTGTGTTCCTACGAGCAAGAGTTGTTTTCTGGTAAGGAAAGACACTATTGCGCTCTCATTGAAATACACAGTGCAAATAGCACTGGCGTCTCTTCCCAGCAAGTACAGTGTATTGGACTGAAGAGGAGCTACTGTTCTTGTCAGTTTACTAAGCAGAGTTGAACTAGATATGGTCCATGTGTGTAGGAAGCACAGTTCTTTTGTTCTGAGCAAGCTCATTGTTCTGGCCCTATAGGAAACACATTAGAGTAGAAGAGTGCTCTTTTCTCTAAAGCAGAGTGTGTTTCTTGTAAGGCAAGCTCGCGTTTGTTTCCCAGTCCTAAATGGAGTTGAGTCACAGACAGTTTTTGGTCCTATGAGCAAGAGTTGTTTTCTGGTAAGAAGAGTCACTATTGCGCTCCAAATGCCATACACAGTGCAAATAGCACTCGCGTCTGTTCCCACCATGTACAGTGTATTGGACTGAGGAGAAGCTACTGTTCTTGTCAGTTTCCTAAGCAGAGTTGAACTAGATATGGTCCATGTGTGTAGGAAGCACAGTTCTTTTGTTCTGAGCAAGCTCACTGTTTGGACCCCATAGAAAACACAGAAGAGTGCTCTTTTCTCAAAAGCAGAGTGTGTTTCTTGTAAAGCGAGCTAGAGTTTGTTCCCCAGTCCTAAATGGAGTTGAGTCACATGCAGTTTTTTGTCTTACGAGCAAGAGTTGTTTTCTGGTAAGACAAGTCACTATTGTGCTCCAATTGCCCTACACAGTGCAAAGAGCACTCGCGTCTGTTCCCCGCAAGTACAGTGTATTGGACGGAAGAGCAGCTACTGTTCTTGTCAGTTTCCTAAGCACAGTTGAACTAGATATGGCCCGTGTGTGTAGGAAGCACAGTTCTTTTGTTCTGAGCAAGCTCACTGTTCGGACCCCGTAGGAAACTCAGTAGAGTAGAAGAGTGCTCTTTTCTCAAAAGCAGAGTGGGTTTCATGTAAGGCGAGCTAGCATTTGTTTCCCAGTCCTAAATGGAGTTGAATCACATGCAGTTTCTGGTCTTACGAGCAAGAGTTGTTTTCTGGTAAGGAAAGTCACTATTGTGCTCCCATTGCCATACACAGTGCAAATAGCACTCGCGTCTGTTCCCAGCAAGTACAGTGTATCGGACTGAAAAGGAGCTACTGTTCTTGTCAGTTTCCTAAGCAGAGTTGAACTAGATATGGCCCGTGTGTAGGAAGCACAGTTCTTTTGTTCTGAGCAAGCTCACTGTTCTGGCCCTATAGGAAACACAGTAGAGTGGAAGAGTGCTCTTTTCTCTAAAGCAGAGTGTGTTTCTTGTAAGGCGAGCTAGCGTTTCTTTCCCAGTCTTAAATGGAGTTGAATCACATGCAGTTTCTGGTCCTACGATCAAGAGTTGTATTCTGGTAAGAAGAGTCACTATTGCGCTGCCATTGCCATACATAGGACAAATAGCACTGGCGTCTGTTCCCAGCAAGTACAGTGTATTGGACTGAAGAGGATCTACTGTTCTTGTCAGTTTCCTAAGCAGAGTTGAACTAGATATGGTCCATGTGTGTAGGAAGCACAGTTCTTTTGTTCTGAGCAAGCTCACTTTTCGGACCCCATAGGAAACACAGTAGAGTAGAAGAGGGCTCTTTTCTCAAAAGCTGAGTGTGTTTTTGTAAGGTGAGCTAGCATTTATTTCCTAGTCCTAAATGGAGTTGAATCACATGCAGTTTCTGGTCCTATGAACAAGAGTTGTTTTCTGGTAAGGAAAGTCACTATTGCGCTCCCATTGCCCTTTACAAGGCAAATAGCACTCGCGTCTTTTCCCAGCAAGTACAGTGTATTGGACTGAATAGGAGCTACTGTTCTTGTCAGTTTACTAAGCAGAATGGAACTAGATATGGTCCGTGCGTGTAGGAAGCACAGTTCTTTTGTTCTGAGCAAGCTCACTGTTTGGACCCCATAGGAAACACAGTAGAGTAGAAGAGTGCTCTTTTCTCAAAAGCAGAGTGTGTTTCATGTAAGGCGAGCTAGCTTTTGTTTCCCAGTCCTAAATGGAGTTGATCATATGCAGTTTCTGGTCCTACGATCAAGAGTTGTTTTCTGGTAAGGAAAGTCACTATTGCGCTCCCATTGCCATACACAGTGCAAATAGCACTCGCGTCTGTTCCCAGCAAGTACAGTGTATCGGACTGAAGAGGAGCTACTGTTCTTGTCAGTTTCCTAAGCAGAGTTGAACTAGTTATGGCCCGTGTGTAGGAAGCACAGTTCTTTTGTTCTGAGCAAGCTCACTCTTCTGGCCCTATAGGAAACACAGTAGAATGGAAGAGTGCTCTTTTCTCTAAAGCAGAGTGTTTTTCTTGTAAGGCGAGCTAGCGTTTGTTTCCCAGTCCTAAATGGAGTTGAATCACATGCAGTTTCTAGTCCTACTAGTAAGAGTTCTTTTCTGGTAAGAAGAGTCACTATTGCGCTGCCATTGCCATACATAAGACAAATAGCACTGACGTCTGTTCCCAGCAAGTACAGTGTATTGGACTGAAGAGGATCTACTGTTCTTGTGAGGTTCCTAAGCAGAATTGAACTAGATATGGCCGTGTGTGTAAGAAGCACAGTTCTTTTGTTCTGAGCAAGCTCACTCTTTTGACCCCATAGGAAACACAGTAGAGTAGAAGAGTGCTCTTTTCTCTAAAGCAGAATGTGTTTATTGTAAGGCGAGCTAGCGTTTGTTTCCCAGTCCTAAATGGAGTGGAATCACATGCAGTTTCTGGTCCTACGAGCAGGAGCTGTTTTCTGGTAAGGAAAGTCACTATTGCGCTCCCATTGCCATACACAGTGCAAATAGCCCTCCCGTCTGTTCCCAGCAAGTACAGTGTATTGGACTGAAAAGGAGCTACTGTTCTTCTCAGTTTCCTAAGCAGAGTTGAACTAGATATGGCCCGTGTGTGTAGGAAGTACAGTTCTTTTTTTCTGAGCAAGCTCACTGTTCTGGCCGTATAGGAAACACAGAAGTGTAGAAGAGTGCTCTTTTCTCAAAAGCAGAGTGTGTTTCTTGTAAAGCGAGCTAGAGTTTGTTTCCCAGTCCTAAATGAAGTGGAATCACATGCAGTTTCTGGTCCTACGAGCAAGATTTGTTTTCTGGTAAGAAGAGCCACTATTGCGCTGCCATTGCCATACACAGGACAAATAGCACTGGCATCTGTTCCCAGCAAGTACAGTGTATTGGACTGAAGAGGATCTACTGTTCTTGTCAGGTTCCTAAGCAGACTTGAACTAGATATGGCCGTGTGTGTAGGAAGCAGTTTTTTTGTTCTGAAAAGCTCACTGTTCGGAACACATAGGAAACACAGTAGAGTAGAAGAGTGCTCTTTTCACAAAAGCAGAGTGTGTTTCATGTAAGGCGAGCTAGCATTTGTTTCCCAGTCCTAAATGGAGTTGAATCACATGCAGTTTCTGGTCCTACGAGCAAGGGTTGTTTTCTGGTAAGAAGAGTCACTATTGCGCTGCCATTGCCATACACAGTACAAATAGCACTGGTGTTTGTTCCCAGCAAGTACAGTGTATTGGACTGAAGAGGATCTACTGTTCTTGTCAGGTTCCTAAGCAGACTTGAACTAGATATGGCCGTGGGTGTAGGAAGCACAGTTTTTTTGTTCTGAGCAAGCTCACTGTTCGGACCCCAAAGGAAACACAGTAGAGTAGAAGAGTGCTCTTTTCTCAAAAGCAGAGTGTGTTTCATGTAAGGCGAGCTAGCATTTGTTTCCCAGTCCTAAATGGAGTTGAATCTCATGCAGTTTCTGGTCTTAAGAACAAGAGTTGTTTTCTGGTAAGGAAAGTCACTATTGCGCTCCCATTGACATACACAGTGTAAATAGCACTCGCGTCTGTTCCCAGCACGTACAGTGTATCGGACTGAAGAGGAGCTACTGTTCATGTCAGTTTCCTAAGCAGAGTTGAACTAGATATGGCCCGTGTGTAGGAAGTACAGTTCTTTTGTTCTGAGCAAGCTCACTGTTCTGGCCCTATAGGAAACACAGTAGAGTAGAAGAGTACTCTTTTCTCTAAAGCAGAGTGTGTTTCTTGTAAGGTGAGCTAGCTTTTGTTTCCCAGTCCAAAATGGAGTTGAATCACATGCAGTTTCTGGTCCTACAAGCAAGAGTTGTATTATGGTAAGAAGAGTCACTATTGTGCTCCCATTGTCATACACAGGGCAAATAGCACTGGTGTCTTTTCCCAGCAAGTACAGTGTATTGGACTGAAGAGGATCTACTGTTCTTGTCAGGTTCCTAAGCAGAAGTGAACTAGATATGTCCGTGTGTGTAGGAAGCACAGTTCTTTTGTTCTGAGCTAGCTCACTGTTCGGACCCCATAGGAAACACAGTAGAGTAGAAGAGTGCTCTTTTCTCAAAAGCAGAGTGTGTTTCTTGTAAGTCGAGCTATCGTTTGTTTCCCAGTCCTAAATGGAGTTGAGTCACATGCAGTTTTTTGTCCTACAAGCAAGAGTTGTTTTCTGGTAAGACGAGTCACTATTGTGCTCCAATGCCATACACAGTGCAAATAGCACTCGCGTCTGTTCCCCGCAAGTACAGTGTATCGGACTGAAGAGGAGCTACTGTTCTTGTTTGTTTCCTAAGCAGAGTTGAACTAGATATGGCCCGTGTGTGTAGAAAGCACAGTTCTTTTGTACTGGGCAAGCTCACTGTTCGGACCCCATAGGAAACTCAGTAGGGTAGAAGAGTGCTCTTTTCTCAAAAGCAGAGTGTGTTTCATGTAAGGCGAGCTAGCATTTGTTTCCCAGTCCTAAATGGAGTTGAATCACATGTAGTTTCTGGTCCTACGAGCAAGAGTTGTTTTCTGGTAAGAAGAGTCACTATTGCGCTCCCATTGTCATACACAGGGCAAATAGCACTCGCGTCTGTTCCCAGCAAGTACAGTGTATTGGACTGAAGAGGATCTACTATTCTTGTCAGTTTCCTAAGGAGAATTGAACTAGATATGACCGTGTGTGTAGGAAGCACAGTTCTTTTGTTCTGAGCAAGCTCACTGTTTTGGTCCTATAGGAAACACAGTTGAGTAGAAGAGTGCTCTTTTCTCAAAAGCAGAGTGTGTTTCTTGTAAGGCGAGCTCGCGTTTGTTTCCCAGTCCTAAATGGAGTTGAGTCACATGCGGTTTTTGGTCCTATGAGCAAGTGTTGTTTTCTGGTAAGAAGAGTCACTATTGCGCTCCAATTGACATACACAGTGCAAATAGCACTCGCGTCTGTTCCCCGCAAGTACAGTGTATTGGACTGAATAGGAGCTACTGTTCTTGTCAGTTTCCTAAGCAGAGTTGAACTAGATATGGTCCGTGTGTGTAGGAAGGACAGTTCTTTTGTTCTCAGCAAGCTCACTGTTCTGGCCCGATAGGAAACACTGTAGAGTAGAAGAGTGCTCTTTTCTCAAAAGCAGAGTGTGTTTCTTGTAAAACGAGCTATCGTTTGTTTCCCAGTCCTAAATGGAGTTGAATCACATGCAGTTTCTGGTCCTATGAGCAAGAGTTGTTTTCTGGTAAGAAGAGTCACCATTGTGCTCCCATTGTCATACACAGGGCAAATAGCGCTGGCGTCTGTTCCCAGCATGTACAGTGTATTGGACTGAAGAGGATCTACTGTTCTTGTCAGGTTCCTAAGCAGAGTTGAACTAGATATGGCCGTGTGTGTAGGAAGCACAGTTCTTTTGTTCTGAGCAAGCTCACTGTTCTGGCCCTATAGGAAACAGAATAGAGTAGAAGAGTGCTCTTTTCTCAAAAGCAGAGTGTGTTTCTTGTAAGGCGAGCTTGCGTTTGTTTCCCAGTCCTAAATGGAGTTGAATCACATGCAGTTTCTGGTCCTACTAGCAAGAGTTGTTTTATGGTAAGAATAGTCACTATTGCGCTGCCATTGCCATACACAGGACAAATAGCACTGGCATCTGTTCCCAGCAAGTACAGTGTATTGCACTGAAGAGGATCTACTATTCTTGTCAATTTCCTAAGCAGAATTGAACTAGATATGACCGTATGTGTAGGAAGCAGAGTTCTTTTGTTCTGAGCAAGCTCACTGTTTTGGTCTTAATGGAAACACAGTTGAGTAGAAGAGTGCTCTTTTCTCAAAAGCAGAGTGTGTTTCTTGTAAGGCGAACTCGCGTTTGTTTCCCAGGCCTAAATGGAGTTGAGTCACATGCAGTTTTTTGTCTTACGAGCAAGAGTTGTTTTCTGGTAAGACGAGTCACTATTGTACTCCAATTGCCATACACAGTGCAAATAGCACTCGTGTCTGTTCCCAGCAAGTACAGTGTATTGGACTGAAGAGGAGCTACTGTTCTTGTCAGGTTCCTAAGCAGAGTTGAACTAGATATGGTTCGTGTGTGTAGGAAGCACAGTTCTTTTGTTCTGAGCAAGCTCACTCTGTGGACCCCATAGGAAACACAGTAGAGTAGAAGACTGCTCTCTTCTCAAAAGCAGAGTGTGTTTCTTGTAAGGCGAGCTAGCATTTGTTTCCCAGTCTTAAATGGAGTTGAATCCCATGCAGTTTCTGGTCCTACGATTAAGAATTGGTTTCTGGTAAGGAAAGACACTATTGAGCTCTCATTGCCATACATAGAGCAAATAGCACTCGGTCCGTTCCCAGCAAGTACAGTGCATCGGACTGAAGAGGAGCTACTGTTCTTCTCAGTTTCCTAAGCAGAGTTGAACTAGATATGGCCCGTGTGAAGGAAGCACAGTTCTTTTGTTCTGAGGAAGCTCACTCATCTGGCCCTATAGGAAACACTTTAGAGAATAAGAGGGCTCTTTTCTCAAAAGCAGAGTGTGTTTCTTGTAAGGCGAGCTAGCATTTGTTTCCCAGTCCTAAATTGAGTTGAATCACATGCAGTTTCTTGTCCTACGAGCAATAGTTGTTTTATGGTAAGAATAGTCACTATTGCGCTGCCATTGCCATACACAGGACAAATAGCACTGGCGTCTGTTCCCAGCAAGTACAGTGTATTGGACTGAAGGGGATCTACTGTTCTTGTCAGGTTCCTAAACAGAATTGAACTAGATATGGCCGTGTGTGTAGGAAGCACAGTTCTTTTGTTCTGAGCAAGCTCACTGTTCTGGCCATACAGGAAACTCAGTAGAGTAGAAGAGTGCTCTTTTCTCAAAAGCAGAGTGTATTTCTTGTAAGGCGAGCTAGCGTTTGTTTCACAGTCCTAAATGGAGTTGAGTCACATGCAGTTTCTGGTCCTAGGAACAAGAGTTGTTTTCTGGTAAGAAGAGTCACTATTGTGCTCACATTGTCATACACAGGGCAAATAGTACTGGCGTTTGTTCCCAGCATGTACAGTGTATTGGGCTGAAGAGGATCTACTGTTCTTGTCAGGTTCCTAAGCAGAATTGAATAGATATGGCCCCTGTGTGCAGGAAGCACAGTTCTTTTGTTCTGAGGAAGCTCACTCATCTGGCCCTATAGGAAACACAGTATAGTAGAAGAATGCTCTTTTGTCAAAAGCACAGAGTTTTTCTTGTAAAGAGAGCTCGCATTTCTTTCGCAGTCCTAAATGGAGTTGAGACACATGCAGTTTTTGGTCCTACGAGCAAGAGTTTTTTTCTGGTAAGAAGAGTCACTATTGCACTCTCATAGCCATACACAGTGCAAATAGCACTTGCATCTGTTCCCAGCAAGTACAGTGTATTGGACTGAAGAGGATCTACTGTTCTTGTCATTTTTTTAAACAGAGTTGGACTAGATATGCCCCGTGTGTGTAGGAAGCACAGTTCTTTTGTTCTGAGCAAGCTCACTCTTTTGACCCCATAGGAAACTCAGTAGGGTAGAAGAGTGCTCTTTTCTCAAAAGCAGAGTGTGTTTCATGTAAGGCGAGCTAGCATTTGTTTCCCAGTCCTAAATGGAGTTGAATCACATGTAGTTTCTGGTCCTACGAGCAAGAGTTGTTTTCTGGTAAGAAGAGTCACTATTGCGCTCCCATTGTCATACACAGGGCAAATAGCACTCGCGTCTGTTCCCAGCAAGTACAGTGTATTGGACTGAAGAGGATCTACTATTCTTGTCAGTTTCCTAAGCAGAATTGAACTAGATATGACCGTGTGTGTAGGAAGAACAGTTCTTTTGTTCTGAGCAAGCTCACTGTTTTGGTCCTATAGGAAACACAGTTGAGTAGAAGAGTGCTCTTTTCTCAAAAGCAGAGTGTGTTTCTTGTAAGGCGAGCTAGCGTTTGTTTCCCAGTCCTAAATGGAGTTGCGTCACATGCAGTTTTTGGTCCTACTAGCAAGAGTTGTTTTCTGGTAAGAAGAGTCACTATTGCGCTCCAATTGACATACACAGTGCAAATAGCACTCGCGTCTGTTCCCCGCAAGTACAGTGTATTGGACTGAATAGGAGCTACTGTTCTTGTCAGTTTCCTAAGCAGAGTTGAAGTAGATATGGTCCGTGTGTGTAGGAAGCACAGTTCTTTTGTTCTCAGCAAGCTCACTGTTCTGGCCCGATAGGAAACACTGTAGAGTAGAAGAGTGCTCTTTTCTCAAAAGCAGAGTGTGTTTCTTGTAAAATGAGCTATCCTTTGTTTCCCAGTCCTAAATGGAGTTGAATCACATGCAGTTTCTGGTCCTATGAGCAAGAGTTGTTTTCAGGTAAGAGGAGTCACTATTGTGCTCCCATTGTCATACACAGGTCAGATAGCGCTGGCGTCTGTTCCCAGCATGTACAGTGTATTGGACTGAAGAGGATCTACTGTTCTTGTCAGGTTCCTAATTAGAGTTGAACTAGATATGGCTGTGTGTGTAGGAAGCACAGTTCTTTTGTTCTGAGCAAGCTCACTGTTCTGGCCCTGTAGGAAACACAGTAGAGTAGAAGAGTGCTCTTTTCTCAAAAGCAGAGTGTGTTTCTTGTAAGGCGAGCTTGCGTTTGTTTCCCATTCCTAAATGGAGTTGAATCACATGCAGTTTCTGGTGCTATGAGCAAGAGTTGTTTTCTGGTAAGAAGAGTCACTATTTCGCTCCAATTGCCATACACAGTGCAAATAGCACTCGCGTCTGTTCCCAGCAAGTAAAGTGTATTGGACTGAATAGGAGCTACTGTTCTTGTCAGTTTCCAAAGCATAGTTGAACTAGATATGGTCCGTTTGTGTAGGAAGCACAGTTCTTTTGTTCTCAGCAAGCTCACTGTTCAGGCCCTATAGGAAACACAGTAGAGTAGAAGAGTGCTCTTTTCTCTAAAGCAGAGTGTGTTTCTTGTAAGGCGAGCTTGCGTTTGTTTCCCAGTCCTAAATGGAGTTGAATCACATGCAGTTTCTGGTCCTACGAGCAAGAGTTGTTTTATGGTAAGAATAGTCACTATTGCGCTGCCATTGCCATACACAGGACAAATAGCACTGGCATCTGTTCCCAGCAAGTACAGTGTATTGCACTGAAGAGGATCTACTATTCTTGTCAATTTCCTAAGCAGAATTGAACTAGATATGACCGTATGTGTAGGAAGCAGAGTTCTTTTGTTCTGAGCAAGCTCACTGTTTTGGTCTTAATGGAAACACAGTTGAGTAGAAGAGTGCTCTTTTCTCAAAAGCAGAGTGTGTTTCTTGTAAGGCGAACTCGCGTTTGTTTCCCAGGCCTAAATGGAGTTGAGTCACATGCAGTTTTTTGTCTTACGAGCAAGAGTTGTTTTCTGGTAAGACGAGTCACTATTGTACTCCAATTGCCATACACAGTGCAAATAGCACTCGCGTCTGTTCCCAGCAAGTACAGTGTATTGGACTGAAGAGGAGCTACTGTTCTTGTCAGGTTCCTAAGCAGAGTTGAACTAGATATGGTCCGTGTGTGTAGGAAGCACAGTTCTTTTGTTCTGAGCAAGCTCACTCTGTGGACCCCATAGGGAACACAGTAGAGTAGAAGACTGCTCTCTTCTCAAAAGCAGAGTGTGTTTCTTGTAAGGCGAGCTAGCATTTGTTTCCCAGTCTTAAATGGAGTTGAATCCCATGCAGTTTCTGGTCCTACGATTAAGAATTGGTTTCTGGTAAGGAAAGACACTATTGAGCTCTCATTGCCATACATAGAGCAAATAGCACTCGGTCCGTTCCCAGCAAGTACAGTGCATCGGACTGAAGAGGAGCTACTGTTCTTGTCAGTTTCCTAAGCAGAGTTGAACTAGATATGGCCCGTGTGAAGGAAGCACAGTTCTTTTGTTCTGAGGAAGCTCACTCATCTGGCCCTATAGGAAACACTTTAGAGAATAAGAGGGCTCTTTTCTCAAAAGCAGAGTGTGTTTCTTGTAAGGCGAGCTAGCATTTGTTTCCCAGTCCTAAATTGAGTTGAATCACATGCAGTTTCTTGTCCTACGAGCAATAGTTGTTTTATGGTAAGAATAGTCACTATTGCGCTGCCATTGCCATACACAGGACAAATAGCACTGGCGTCTGTTCCCAGCAAGTACAGTGTATTGGACTGAAGGGGATCTACTGTTCTTGTCAGGTTCCTAAACAGAATTGAACTAGATATGGCCGTGTGTGTAGGAAGCACAGTTCTTTTGTTCTGAGCAAGCTCATTGTTCTGGCCATACAGGAAACACAGTAGAGTAGAAGAGTGCTCTTTTCTCAAAAGCAGAGTGTATTTCTTGTAAGGCGAGCTAGCGTTTGTTTCACAGTCCTAAATGGAGTTGAGTCACATGCAGTTTCTGGTCCTAGGAACAAGAGTTGTTTTCTGGTAAGAAGAGTCACTATTGTGCTCACATTGTCATACACAGGGCAAATAGTACTGGCGTTTGTTCCCAGCATGTACAGTGTATTGGGCTGAAGAGGATCTACTGTTCTTGTCAGGTTCCTAAGCAGAATTGAATAGATATGGCCCCTGTGTGCAGGAAGCACAGTTCTTTTGTTCTGAGGAAGCTCACTCATCTGGCCCTATAGGAAACACAGTATAATAGAAGAATGCTCTTTTGTCAAAAGCACAGAGTTTTTCTTGTAAGGCGAGCTCGCATTTCTTTCCCAGTCCTAAATGGAGTTGAGACACATGCAGTTTTTGGTCCTACGAGCAAGAGTTTTTTTCTGGTAAGAAGAGTCACTATTGCACTCTCATAGCCATACACAGTGCAAATAGCACTTGCATCTGTTCCCAGCAAGTACAATGTATTGGACTGAAGAGGATCTACTGTTCTTGTCATTTTTTTAAACAGAGTTGAACTAGATATGCCCCGTGTGTGTAGGAAGCACAGTTCTTTTGTTCTGAGCAAGCTCACTGTTCGGACCCCATAGGAAACTCAGTGGGGTAGAAGAGTGCTCTTTTCTCAAAAGCAGAGTGTGTTTCATGTAAGGCGAGCTAGCATTTGTTTCCCAGTCCTAAATGGAGTTGAATCACATGTAGTTTCTGGTCCTACGAGCAAGAGTTGTTTTCTGGTAAGAATAGTCACTATTGCGCTCCCATTGTCATACACAGGGCAAATAGCACTCGCGTCTGTTCCCAGCAAGTACAGTGTATTGGACTGAAGAGGATCTACTATTCTTGTCAGTTTCCTAAGCAGAATTGAACTAGATATGACCGTGTGTGTAGGAAGAACAGTTCTTTTGTTCTGAGCAAGCTCACTGTTTTGGTCCTGTAGGAAACACAGTTGAGTAGAAGAGTGCTCTTTTCTCAAAAGCAGAGTGTGTTTCTTGTAAGGCGAGCTAGAGTTTGTTTCCCATTCCTAAATGGAGTTGAATCACATGCAGTTTCTGGTGCTATGAGCAAGAGTTGTTTTCTGGTAAGAAGAGTCACTATTTCGCTCCAATTGCCATACACAGTGCAAATAGCACTCGCGTCTGTTCCCAGCACGTAAAGTGAATTGGACTGAATAGGAGCTACTGTTCTTGTCAGTTTCCAAAGCATAGTTGAACTAGATATGGTCCGTTTGTGTAGGAAGCACAGTTCTTTTGTTCTCAGCAAGCTCACTGTTCAGGCCCTATAGGAAACACAGTAGAGTAGAAGAGTGCTCTTTTCTCTAAAGCAGAGTGTGTTTCTTGTAAGGCGAGCTAGGGTTTGTGTCCCAGTCCTAAATGGAGTTGAATCACATGCAGTTTCTGGTCCTACTAGCAAGAGTTGTTTTATGGTAAGAATAGTCACTATTGCGCTGCCATTGCCATACACAGGACAAATAGCACTGGCATCTGTTCCCAGCAAGTACAGTGTATTGCACTGAAGAGGATCTACTATTCTTGTCAATTTCCTAAGCAGAATTGAACTAGATATGACCGTATGTGTAGGAAGCAGAGTTCTTTTGTTCTGAGCAAGCTCACTGTTTTGGTCTTAATGGAAACACAGTTGTGTAGGAGAGTGCTCTTTTCTCAAAAGCAGAGTGTGTTTCTTGTAAGGCGACTCGCGTTTGTTTCCCAGGCCTAAATGGAGTTGAGTCACATGCAGTTTTTTTGTCCTACGAGCAAGAGTTGTTTTCTGGTAAGACGAGTCACTATTGTGCTCCAATTGCCATACACAGTGCAAATAGCACTCGCGTCTGTTCCCAGCAAGTACAGTGTATTGGACTGAAGAGGAGCTACTGTTCTTGTCAGGTTCCTAAGCAGAGTTGAACTAGATATGGTCCGTGTGTGTAGGAAGCACAGTTCTTTTGTTCTGAGCAAGCTCACTCTGTGGACCCCATAGGAAACACAGTAGAGTAGAAGACTGCTCTCTTCTCAAAAGCAGAGTGTGTTTCTTGTAAGGCGAGCTAGCATTTGTTTCCCAGTCTTAAATGGAGTTGAATCCCATGCAGTTTCTGGTCCTACGATTAAGAATTGGTTTCTGGTAAGGAAAGACACTATTGAGCTCTCATTGCCATACATAGAGCAAATAGCACTCGGTCCGTTCCCAGCAAGTACAGTGCATCGGACTGAAGAGGAGCTACTGTTCTTGTCAGTTTCCTAAGCAGAGTTGAACTAGATATGGCCCGTGTGAAGGAAGCACAGTTCTTTTGTTCTGAGGAAGATCACTCATCTGGCCCTATAGGAAACACTTTAGAGAATAAGAGGGCTCTTTTCTCAAAAGCAGAGTGTGTTTCTTGTAAGGCGAGCTAGCATTTTTTTCCCAGTCCTAAATTGAGTTGAATCACATGCAGTTTCGTGTCCTACGAGCAATAGTTGTTTTATGGTAAGAATAGTCACTATTGCGCTGCCATTGCCATACACAGGACAAATAGCACTGGCGTCTGTTCCCAGCAAGTACAGTGTATTGGACTGAAGGGGATCTACTGTTCTTGTCAGGTTCCTAAACAGAATTGAACTAGACATGGCCGTGTGTGTACGAAGCACAGTTCTTTTGTTCTGAGCAAGCTCATTGTTCTGGCCCTACAGGAAACACAGTAGAGTAGAAGAGTGCTCTTTTCTCAAAAGCAGAGTGTATTTCTTGTAAGGCGAGCTAGCGTTTGTTTCACAGTCCTAAATGGAGTTGAGTCACATGCAGTTTCTGGTCCTAGGAACAAGAGTTGTTTTCTGGTAAGAAGAGTCACTATTGTGCTCACATTGTCATACACAGGGCAAATAGTACTGGCGTTTGTTCCCAGCATGTACAGTGTATTGGGCTGAAGAGGATCTACTGTTCTTGTCAGTTTCCTAAGCAGAATTGAATAGATATGGCCCCTGTGTGCAGGAAGCACAGTTCTTTTGTTCTGAGGAAGCTCACTCATCTGGCCCTATAGGAAACACAGTATAATAGAAGAATGCTCTTTTGTCAAAAGCACAGAGTTTTTCTTGTAAGGCGAGCTCGCATTTCTTTCCCAGTCCTAAATGGAGTTGAGACACATGCAGTTTTTGGTCCTACGAGCAAGAGTTTTTTTCTGGTAAGAAGAGTCACTATTGCACTCTCATAGCCATACACAGTGCAAATAGCACTTGCATCTGTTCCCAGCAAGTACAATGTATTGGACTGAAGAGGATCTACTGTTCTTGTCATTTTTTTAAACAGAGTTGAACTAGATATGCCCCGTGTGTGTAGGAAGCACAGTTCTTTTGTTCTGAGCAAGCTCACTGTTCGGACCCCATAGGAAACTCAGTGGGGTAGAAGAGTGCTCTTTTCTCAAAAGCAGAGTGTGTTTCATGTAAGGCGAGCTAGCATTTGTTTCCCAGTCCTAAATGGAGTTGAATCACATGTAGTTTCTGGTCCTACGAGCAAGAGTTGTTTTCTGGTAAGAATAGTCACTATTGCGCTCCCATTGTCATACACAGGGCAAATAGCACTCGCGTCTGTTCCCAGCAAGTACAGTGTATTGGACTGAAGAGGATCTACTATTCTTGTCAGTTTCCTAAGCAGAATTGAACTAGATATGACCGTGTGTGTAGGAAGCACAGTTCTTTTGTTCTGAGCAAGCTCACTGTTTTGGTCCTGTAGGAAACACAGTTGAGTAGAAGAGTGCTCTTTTCTCAAAAGCAGAGTTTGTTTCTTGTAAGGCGAGCTCGCGTTTGTTTCCCAGTCCTAAATGGAGTTGCGTCACATGCAGTTTTTGGTCCTATGCGCAAGAGTTGTTTTCTGGTAAGAAGAGTCACTATTGCGCTCCAATTGACATACACAGTGCAAATAGCACTCGCGTCTGTTCCCCGCAAGTACAGTGTATTGGACTGAATAGGAGCTACTGTTCTTGTCAGTTTCCTAAGCAGAGTTGAACTAGATATGGTTCGTGTGTGTAGGAAGGACAGTTCTTTTGTTCTCAGCAAGCTCACTGTTCTGGCCCGATAGGAAACACTGTAGAGTAGAAGAGTGCTCTTTTCTCAAAAGCAGAGTGTGTTTCTTGCAAAACGAGCTATCGTTTGTTTCCCAGTCCTAAATGGATTTGAATCACATGCACTTTCTGGTCCTATGAGCAAGAGTTGTTTTCTGGTAAGAAGAGTCACTATTGTGCTCCCATTGTCATACACAGGGCAAATAGCGCTGGCGTCTGTTCCCAGCAAGTACAGTGTATTGGACTGAAGAGGAGCTACTGTTCTTGTCAGGTTCCTAAGCAGAGTTAAACTAGATATGGTCCGTGTGTGTAGGAAGCACAGTTCTTTTGTTCTGAGCAAGCTCATTCTGTGGACCCCATAGGAAACACAGTAGAGTAGAAGAGTGCTCTCTTCTCAAAAGCAGAGTGTGTTTCTTGTAAGGCGAGCTAGCATTTGTTTCCCAGTCTTAAATGGAGTTGAATCAGATGCAGTTTCTGGTCCTAGGAGCAAGAGTTGTTTTCTGGTAAGAAGAGTCACTATTGTGCTCCCATTGTCATACACAGGGCATATAGCACTCGCGTCTGTTCCCAGTAAGAACAGTGTTTTGGACTGAAGAGGATCTACTATTCTTGTCAGTTTCCTAAGCAGAATTGAACTAGATATGATCGTTTGTTTAAGAAGCAGAGTTCTTTTGTTCTGAGCAAGCTCACTGTTTTGGCTCTATAGGAAACACTGTAGAGTAGACGAGTGCTCTTTTCTCAAAAGCAGAGTGTGTTTCTTGTAAGGCGAGCTAGCGTTTGTTTCCCAGTCCTAAATGGAGTTGAGTCACATGCAGTTTTTGCTCCTACGAGCAAGAGTTGTTTTCTGGTAAGAAGAGTCACTATTGTGCTCCAATTGCCATACACAGTGCAAATAGCACTCGCGTCTGTTCCCAGCAAGTACAGTGTATTGGACTGAATAGGAGCTACTGTTCTTGTCAGTTTCCTAAGCAGAGTTGAACTAGATATGGTCCGTGTGTGTAGGAAGCACAGTTCTTTTGTTCTCAGCAAGCTCACTGTTCTGGCCCGATAGGAAACACAGTAGAGTAGAAGAGTGCTCTTTTCTCAAAAGCAGAG
The DNA here is from genome assembly GCF_949786415.1 of Peromyscus eremicus. Classification (NCBI taxonomy): domain Eukaryota; kingdom Metazoa; phylum Chordata; class Mammalia; order Rodentia; family Cricetidae; genus Peromyscus; species Peromyscus eremicus. The sequence continues at coordinate 46,718 of NW_026735666.1, forward strand.
TGTGTTTCTTGTAAGGCGAGCTCGCATTTGTTTCCCAGTCCTAAATGGAGTTGAATCACATGCAGTTTCTGGTCCTACGAGCAAGAGTTGTTTTCTGGTAAGGAAGTAACTGTTGTGCTCCCATTGCCATACACAGTGCAAATAGCACTCGCGTCTGTTCACAGCAAGTACAGTGTATCGGACTGAAGAGGAGCTACTGTTCTTGTCAGTTTCCTAAGCAGAGTTGAACTAGATATTGTCCGTGTGTAGGAAGCACAGTTTTTTGTTCTGAGCAAGCTCACTCTTTGGACCCCATAGGAAACACAGTAAAGTAGAAGAGTGCTCTTTTCTCAAAAGCAGAGTGTGTTTCTTGTAAGGCGAGCTAGTGTTTGTTTCGCAGTCCTAAATGGAGTTGAATCATATGCAGTTTCTGGTCCTACGAGCAAGGGTTGTTTTCTGGTAAGAAGAGTCCCTATTGCGCTCCCATTGTCATACACAGAGCAAATAGTCCTGGCGTCTGTTCCTAGCATGTACAGTGAATTGGACTGAAGAGGAGCTACTGTTCTTGTGAGTTTCTTAAGCAGAGTTGAACTAGATATGGCCCGTGTGTGTAGGAAGCACAGTTCTTTTGTTCTGAGCAAGCTCACTGTTCGGACCCATAGGAAACACAGTAGAGTAGAAGAGTGCTCTTTTCTCAAAAGCAGAGTGTGTTTCATGTAAGGCGAGCTAGCATTTGTTTCCCAGTCCTAAATTTAGTTGAATCACATGCAGTTTCTGGTCCTACGAGCAAGAGTAGTTTTCTGGTAAGAAAAGTCACTATTGTGCTCCCATTGCCATACACAGTGCAAATACCATCGCGTGTGTTCCCAGCTAGTACAGGGTATCGTACTGAAGAGGAGCTACTGTTTTTGTCAGTTTCCTAAGCAGAGTTGAACTAGATATGGCCCGTGTGTGTAGGAAGCACAGTTTTTTTTTCTGAGCAAGATCACTGTTCTGGCCCTATAGGAAACACTTTAGAGTATAAGAGGGCTCTTTTCTCAAAAGCAGAGTGTGTTTCTTGTAATGCGAGCTAGCATTTGTTTCCCAGTCCTAAATGGAGTTGAATCTCATGCAGTTTCTGGTCCTATGAGCAAGAGTTGTTTTCTGGTAAGGAAAGTCACTATTGCGCTCCCATTGCCATACACAGTGAAAATAGCACTCGCGTCTGTTCCCAGCAATTACAGTGTATCAGACTGAAGAGGAGCTACTGTTCTTGTCGGTTTCCTAAGCAGAGTTGAACTAGATATGGTCAGTGTGTAGGAAGCACAGTTTTCTGTTCTGAGCAAGCTCACTGTTTGGACCCAGTAGAAAACTCAATAGAGTAGAAGAGTGCTCTTTTCTCAAAAGCAGAGTGTGTTTCTTGTAAGGCGAGCTAGCATTTGTTTCCCAGTCCTAAATGGAGATGAATCACATGCAGTTTCTGGTCCTACGAGCAATAGTTGTTTTATGGTAAGAATAGTCACTATTGCGCTGCCATTGCCATACACAGGACAAATAGCACTGGCGTCTGTTCCCAGCAAGTACAGTGTATTGGACTGAAGGGGATCTACTGTTCTTGTCAGGTTCCTAAACAGAATTGAACTAGATATGGCCGTGTGTGTAGGAAACACAGTTCTTTTGTTCTGAGCAAGCTCACTGTTCTGGCCCTACCGGAAACACAGTAGAGTAGAAGAGTGCTCTTTCCTCAAAAGCAGAGTGTTTTTCTTGTAAGGCGAGCTAGCGTTTGTTTCCCAGTCCTAAATGGAGTTGAGTCACATGCAGTTTCTGGTCCTAGGAAGAAGAGTTGTTTTCTGGTAAGAAGAGTCACTATTGTGCTCCCATTGTCATACACAGGGCAAATAGTACAGGCGTCTCTTCCCAGCATGTACAGTGTATTGGACTGAAGAGGATCTACTGTTCTTGTCAGTTTCCTAAGCAGAATTGAATAGATATGGCCCCTGTGTGCAGGAAGCACAGTTCTTTTGTTCTGAGGAAGCTCACTCATCTGGCCCTCTAGGAAACACAGTATAGTAGAAGAATGCTCTTTTGTCAAAAGCACAGAGTTTTTCTTGTAAGGCGAGCTAGCTTTTCTTTCCCAGTCCTAAATGGAGTTGAGACACATGCAGTTTTTGGTCCTACGAGCAAGAGTTTTTTTCTGGTAAGAAGAGTCACTATTGCACTTTCATTGCCATACACAGTGCAAATAGCACTTGCATCTGTTCCCAGCAAGTACAGTGTATTGGACTGAAGAGGATCTACTGTTCTTGTCAGTTTTTTAAGCAGAGTTGAACTAGATATGGCCCGTGTGTGTAGGAAGCACAGTTCTTTTGTTCTCAGCAAGCTCACTGTTTTGGTCCTATAGGAAACACAGTTGAGAGAAGAGTGCTCTTTTCTCAAAAGCAGAGTGTGTTTCTTGTAAGGCGAGCTAGCGTTTGTTTCCAGTCCTAAATGGTGTTGAATCTCATGCAGTTTCTGGTCCTATGAGCAAGAGTTGTTTTCTGGTAAGAAGAGTCACTATTGTGCTCCCATTGCCATGCACAGAGCAAATAGCACACGCGTCTGTTCCCAGCAAGTACAGTGTATCGGACTGAAGAGTAGCTACTGTTGTTGTCAGTTTCCTAAGCAGAGTTGAACGAGATATGGCCCGTGTGTGTAGGAAGCACAGTTTTTTTGTTCTGAGCAAGCTCACTGTTCGGAACACATAGGAAACACAGTAGAGTAGAAGAGTGCTCTTTTCTCAAAAGCAGATTGTGTTTTTGGAAGGCGAGCTAGCGTTTGTTTCCCAGTCCTAAATGGAGTTGAGTCACAAGCAGTTTTTTGTCCTACGAGCAAGAGTTGTTTTCTGGTAAGACGAGTCACTATTGAGCTCCAATTGCCATACACAGTGCAAATAGCACTCGCGTGTGTTCCGAGCAAGTACAGTGTATTGGACTGAAGAGGAGCTGCTGTTCTTGTCAGTTTCCAAAGCAGAGATGAACTAGATATGGCCCATGTATGTAGGAAGCACAGTTCTTTTTTTCTGAGCAAGCTCATGTTTGGACCCCTTAGGAAACACAGTAGAGTAGAAGAGTGCTCTTTTCTCAAAAGCAGAGTGTGTTTCATGTAAGGCGAGCTAGCATTTGTTTCCCAGTCCTAAATGGAGTTGATTCACATGCAGTTTCTGGTCCTACGAGCAAGAGTTGTTTTCTGGTAAGGAAAGTCACTATTGCGCTCCCATTGCCATACACAGTGCAAATAGCCCTCCCGTCTGTTCCCAGCAAGTACAGTGTATTGGACTGAAGAGGATCTACTGTTCTTGTCAGGTTCCTAAGCAGACTTGAACTAGATGTGCCCGTGTTTGTAGGAAGCACAGTTTTTTTTATTCTGAGCAAGCTCACTGTTCGGAACACATAGGAAACAGTAGAGTAGAAGAGTGCTCTTTTCTCAAAAGCAGAGTGTGTTTCTTGGAAGGCGAGCTAGTGTTTGTTTCCCAGTCCTAAATGGAGTTGAGTCACATGCAGGTTTTTGTCCTAGGAGCAAGAGTTGTTTTCTGGTAAGACGAGTCACTATTGTGCTCCAATTGCCATACACAGTGCAAATAGCACTCGCGTCTGTTCCGAGCAAGTACAGTGTATTGGACTGAAGAGGAGCTACTGTTCTTGTCAGTTTCCTAAGCAGAGTTGAACTAGATATGGCCCGAGTATAGGAAGCACAGTTCTTTTCTTCTGAGCAAGCTCACTGTTCTGGCCTGTAGGAAACACAGTAGAGTAGAAGAGTGCTCTTTTCTCTAAAGCAGATAGTCTTTCTTGTAAGGCAAGCTAGCGTTTGTTTCCCAGTCCTAAATGGAGTGTAATCACATGCAGTTTCTGGTCCTAGGAGCAAGAGTTGTTTTCTGGTAAGAAGAGTCACTATTGTGCTCCCATTGTCATACACAGGGCAAATAGCACACGCGTCTGTTCCCAGCATGTACAGTGTATTGGACTGAAGAGGATCTACTGTTCTTGTCAGGTTCCTAAGCAGAGTTGAACTAGATATGGCCGTGTGTGTAGGAAGCACAGTTGTTTTGTTCTGAGCAAGCTCACTGTTCTGGCCCTATAGCAAACACAGTAGAGTAGAAGAGTGCACTTTTCTTAAAAGCAGAGTGTGTTTCTTGTAAGGCGAGCTCGCGTTTGTTTCCCAGTCCTAAATGGAGTTGAGTCACATGCAGTTTCTGGTCCTACGAGCAAGAGTTGTTTTCTGGTAAGAAGAGTCACTGTTGCGCTCCAAATGTCATATACAGTGCAAATAGCACTCGCGACTCTTCCCAGCATGTACAGTGTATCGGACTGAATAGGAGCTACTGTTCTTGTCAGTTTCCTAAGCAGACTTGATCTAGATATGGCCGTGTGTGTAGATAGCACAGTTTTTTGTTCTGAGCAAGCTCACTGTTCGGAACACATAGGAAACCCAGTAGAGTAGAAGAGTGCTCTTTTTTCAAAAGCAGAGTGTGTTTTTGGAAGTCGAGCTCGCGTTTGTTTCCCAGTCCTAAATGGAGTTGAGTCACATGCAGTTTTTTGTCCTACGAGCAAGAGTTGTTTTCTGGTAAGACCAGTCACTATTGTGCTCCAATTGCCATACACAGTGCAAATAGCACTCGCGTCTGTTCCGAGCAAGTACAGTGTATTGGACTGAAGAGGAGCTACTGTTCTTGTCAGTTTCCTAAGCAGAGTTGAACTAGATATGGCCCGAGTGTAGGAAGCACAGTTCTTTTCTTCTGAGCAAGCTCACTGTTCTGGCCTTATAGGAAACACAGTAGAGTAGAAGAGTGCTCTTTTGTCTAAAGCAGAGTGTGTTTCTTGTAAGGCGAGCTACCTTTTGTTTCCCAGTCCTAAATGGAGTGTAATCACATGCAGTTTCTGCTCCTACGAGCAAGAGTTGTTTTATGGTAAGAAGAGTCACTATTGCGCTGCCATTGCCATACACAGGACTAAGAGCACTGTTGTCTGTTCCCAGCAGTATAGTGTATTGGACTGAAGAGGATCTACTGTTCTTGTCAGGTTCCTAAGCAGAATTGAAATAGATATGGCCGTGTGTGTAGGAAGCACAGTTCTTTTGTTCTGAGCAAGTTCACTCTTCGGACCTCTTAAGAAACACAATAGAGTAGAAGAGTGCTTTTTTCTCTAAATCAGAGTGTGTTTCTTGTAAGGCGAGTTAGTGTTTGTTTCCCAGTCCTAAGTGGAGTTGAATCTCATGCAGTTTCTGGTCCTACGAGCAAGAGTTGTTTTCTGGTAAGAAGAGTCACTTTTGTGCTCCCATTGTCATACACAGGGCAAATAGCACACGCGTCTGTTCCCAGCATGTACAGTGTATTGGACTGAAGAGGATCTACTGTTCTTGTCAGGTTCCTAAGCAGAGTTGAACTAGATTTGGCCGTGTGTGTAGGAAGCACAGTTCTTTTGTTCTGAGCAAGCTCACTGTTCTGGCCTTATAGGAAACACAGTAGAGTAGAAGAATGCTCTTTTCTCAAAAGCAGATTGTGTTTCTTGTAAGGGGAGCTAGCGTTTGTTTCCCAGTCCTATATGGAGTTGAATCACTTGCAGGTTCTGGTCCTATCAGCAAGAGTTGTTTTTTGGTAAGGAAAGTCACTATTGCGCTCCCATTGCCATACACAGTGCAAATAGCACATGCGTCTGTTCCCAGCAAGTACAGTGTATCAGACTGAAGAGGAGCTACTGTTCTTGTCAGTTTCCTAAGCAGAGTTGAACTAGATATGGCCCGTGTGTGTAGGAAGCACAGTTCTTATGTTCTGAGCAAGCTCACTGTTCTGGCCCTATAGGAAACACAGCAGAGTAGAAGAGTGCACTTTTCTTAAAAGCAGAGTGTGTTTCTTGTAAGGCGAGCTCGTGTTTGTTTCAAAGTCCTAAATGGAGTTGAGTCACATGCAGTTTTTGGTCCTACGAGCAAGAGTTGTTTTCTGGTAAGAAGAGTCACTGTTGCGCTCCAAATGTCATATACAGTGCAAATAGCACTCGCGTCTGTTCCCAGCAAGTACAGTGTATCGGACTGAATAGGAGCTACTGTTCTTGTCAGGTTCCTAAGCAGACTTGAACTAGATATGGCCGTGTGTGTAGGAAGCACAGTTTTTTTGTTCTGAGCAAGCTCACTGTTCGGAACACATAGGAAACACATTAGAGTAGAAGAGTCCTCTTTTCTCAAAAGCAGAGTGTGTTTTTGGAAGGTGAGCTAGCGTTTGTTTCCCAGTCCTAAATGGAGTTGAGTCACAAGCAGTTTTTTGTCCTACGAGCAAGAGTTGTTTTCTGGTAAGACGAGTCACTATTGTGCTCCAATTGCCATACACAGTGCAAATAGCACTCGCGTCTGTTCCGAGCAAGTACAGTGTATTGGACTGAAGAGGAGCTGCTGTTCTTGTCAGTTTCCTAAGCAGAGTTGAACTAGATATGGCCCGTGTATGTAGGAAGCACAGTTCTTTTTTTCTGAGCAAGCTCACTGTTTGGACCCCATAGGAAACACAGTAGAGTAGAAGAGTGCTCTTTTCTCAAAAGCAGAGTGTGTTTCATGTAAGGCGAGCTAGCATTTGTTTCCCAGTCCTAAATGGAGTTGAATCACATGCGGTTTCTGGTCCTACGAGCAAGAGTTGTTTTCTGGTAAGGAAAGTCACTATTGCGCTCCCATTGCCATACACAGTGCAAATAGCCCTCCATTCTGTTCCCAGCAAGTACAGTGTATTGGACTGAAGAAGAGCTACTGTTCTTGTCAGTTTCCTAAGCAGAGTTGAACTAGATATGGCCCGAGTGTAGGAAGCACAGTTCTTTTGTTCTCAGCAAGCTCACTGTTCTGGCCCTATAGGAAACACAGTAGAGTAGAAGAGTGCTCTTTTCTATAAAGCAGATAGTGTTTCTTGTAAGGCGAGCTAGCGTTTGTTTCCCAGTCCTAAATGGAGTGTAATCACATGCAGTTTCTGGTCCTACGAGCAAGAGTTGTTTTCTGGTAAGAAGAGTCACTATTGTGCTCCCATTGTCATACACAGGGCAAATAGCACACGCGTCTGTTCCCAGCATGTACAGTGTATTGGACTGAAGAGCATCTACTGTTCTTGTCAGGTTCCTAAGCAGAGTTGAACTAGATATGGCCGTGTGTGTAGGAAGCACAGTTGTTTTGTTCTGAGCAAGCTCACTGTTCTGGCCCTATAGGAAACACAGTAGAGTAGAAGAGTGCTCTTTTCTCAAAAGCAGATTGTGTTTCTTGTAAGGGGAGCTAGCGTTTGTTTCCCAGTCCTATATGGAGTTGAATCACATGCAGTTTCTGGTCCTACGAGCAAGAGTTGTTTTTTGGTAAGCAAAGTCACTATTGTGTCCCAATTGCCATACACAGTGCAAATAGCACATGCGTCTGTTCCCAGCAAGTACAGTGTATCAGACTGAAGAGGAGCTACTGTTCTTGTCAGTTTCCTAAGCAGAGTTGAACTAGATATGGCCCGTGTGTGTAGGAAGCACAGTTCTTATGTTCTGAGCAAGCTCACTCTTCTGGCCCTATAGGAAACACAGTAGAGTAGAAGAGTGCACTTTTCTTAAAAGCAGAGTGTGTTTTTGGAAGTCGAGCTAGCGTTTGTTTCCCAGTCCTAAATGGAGTTGAGTCACATGCAGTTTCTGGTCCTACGAGCAAGAGTTGTTTTCTGGTAAGAAGAGTCACTGTTGCGCTCCAAATGTCATATACAGTGCAAATAGCACTCGCGACTCTTCCCAGCAAGTACAGTGTATCGGACTGAATAGGAGCTACTGTTCTTGTCAGTTTCCTAAGCAGACTTGATCTAGATATGGCCGTGTGTGTAGGAAGCACAGTTTTTTGTTCTGAGCAAGCTCACTGTTCGGAACACATAGGAAACCCAGTAGAGTAGAAGAGTGCTCTTTTCTCAAAAGCAGAGTGTGTTTTTGGAAGTCGAGCTAGCGTTTGTTTCCCAGTCCTAAATGGAGTGTAATCACATGCAGTTTTTTGTCCTACGAGCAAGAGTTGTTTTCTGGTAAGACCAGTCACTATTGTGCTCCAATTGCCATACACAGTGCAAATAGCACTCGCGTCTGTTCCGAGCAAGTACAGTGTATTGGACTGAAGAGGCGCTACTGTTCTTGTCAGTTTCCTAAGCAGAGTTGAACTAGATATAGCCCGAGTGTAGGAAGCACAGTTCTTTTCTTCTGAGCAAGCTCACTGTTCTGGCCCTATAGGAAAAACAGTAGAGTAGAAGAGTGCTCTTTTCAATAAACCAGAGTGTGTTTCTTGTAAGGCGAGCTAGCGTTTGTTTCCCAGTCCTAAATGGAGTGTAATCACATGCAGTTTTTGGTCCTACGAGCAAGAGTTGTTTTATGGTAAGAAGAGTCACTATTGCGCTGCCATTGCCATACACAGGACTAAGAGCACTGTTGTCTGTTCCCAGCAGTATAGTGTATTGGACTGAAGAGGATCTACTGTTCTTGTCAGGTTCCTAAGCAGAATTGAAATAGATATGGCCGTGTGTGTAGGAAGCACAGTTCTTTTGTTCTGAGCAAGTTCACTGTTCGGACCTCTTAGGAAACACAATAGAGTAGAAGAGTGCTTTTTTCTCTAAATCAGAGTGTGTTTCTTGTAAGGCGAGTTAGTGTTTGTTTCCCAGTCTTAAGTGGAGTTGAATCACATGCAGTTTCTGGTCCTACGAGCAAGAGTTGTTTTCTGGTAAGAAGAGTCACTTTTGTGCTCCCATTGTCATACACAGGGCAAATAGCACACGCGTCTGTTCCCAGCATGTACAGTGTATTGGACTGAAGAGGATCTACTGTTCTTGTCAGGTTCCTAAGCAGAGTTGAACTAGATTTGGCCATGTGTGTAGGAAGCACAGTTCTTTTGTTCTGAGCAAGCTCACTGTTCTGGCCATATAGGAAACACAGTAGAGTAGATGAATGCACTTTTCTCAAATGCAGATTGTGTTTCTTGTAAGGGGAGCTAGCGTTTGTTTCCCAGTCCTATATGGAGTTGAATCACTTGCAGGTTCTGGTCCTACGAGCAAGAGTTGTTTTTTGGTAAGGAAAGTCACTATTGCGCTCCCATTGCCATACACAGTGCAAATAGCACATGCGTCTGTTCCCAGCAAGTACAGTGTATCAGACTGAAGAGGAGCTACTGTTCTTGTCAGTTTCCTAAGCAGAGTTGAACTAGATATGGCCCGTGTGTGTAGGAAGCACAGTTCTTATGTTATGAGCAAGCTCACTGTTCTGGCCCTATAGGAAACACAGCAGAGTAGAAGAGTGCACTTTTCTTAAAAGCAGAGTGTGTTTCTTGTAAGGCGAGCTCGTGTTTGTTTCAAAGTCCTAAATGGAGTTGAGTCACATGCAGTTTTTGGTCCTACGAGCAAGAGTTGTTTTCTGGTAAGAAGAGTCACTGTTGCGCTCCAAATGTCATATACAGTGCAAATAGCACTCGCGTCTGTTCCCAGCAAGTACAGTGTATCGGACTGAATAGGAGCTACTGTTCTTGTCAGGTTCCTAAGCAGACTTGAACTAGATATGGCCGTGTGTGTAGGAAGCACAGTTTTTTTGTTCTGAGCAAGCTCACTGTTCGGAACACATAGGAAACACAGTAGAGTAGAAGAGTCCTCTTTTCTCAAAAGCAGAGTGTGTTTTTGGAAGGCGAGCTAGCGTTTGTTTCCCAGTCCTAAATGGAGTTGAGTCACAAGCAGTTTTTTGTCCTACGAGCAAGAGTTGTTTTCTGGTAAGACGAGTCACTATTGTGCTCCAATTGCCATACACAGTGCAAATAGCACTCGCGTCTGTTCCGAGCAAGTACAGTGTATTGGACTGAAGAGGAGCTGCTGTTCTTGTCAGTTTCCTAAGGAGAGTTGAACTAGATATGGCCCGTGTATGTAGGAAGCACAGTTCTTTTTTGCTGAGCAAGCTCACTGTTTGGACCCCATAGGAAACACAGTAGAGTAGAAGAGTGCTCTTTTCTCAAAAGCAGAGTGTGTTTCATGTAAGGCGAGCTAGCATTTGTTTCCCAGTCCTAAATGGAGTTGAATCACATGCAGTTTCTGGTCCTACGAGCAAGAGTTGTTTTCTGGTAAGGAAAGTCACTATTGCGCTCCCATTGCCATACACAGTGCAAATAGCCCTCCCATCTGTTCCCAGCAAGTACAGTGTATTGGACTGAAGAGGAGCTACTGTTCTTGTCAGTTTCCTAGGCAGAGTTGAACTAGATATGGCCCGAGTGTAGGAAGCACAGTTCTTTTCTTCTGAGCAAGCTCACTGTTCTGGCCCTATAGGAAACACAGTAGAGTAGAAGAGTGCTCTTTTCTCTAAAGCAGATAGTGTTTCTTGTAAGGCGAGCTAGCGTTTGTTTCCCAGTCCTAATTGGAGTGTAATCACATGCAGTTTCTGGTCCTACGAGCAAGAGTTGTTTTCTGGTAAGAAGAGTCACTATTGTGCTCCCATTGTCATACACAGGGCAAATAGCACACGCGTCTGTTCCCAGCATGTACAGTGTATTGGACTGAAGAGGATCTACTGTTCTTGTCAGGTTCCTAAGCAGAATTGAACTAGATACGGCCATGTGTGTAAAAAGCACAGTTCTTTGTTCTGAGCAAGCTCACTGTTCTTTCCCTATAGGAAACACAGTAGAGTAGAAGAGTGCTCTTTTCTTAAAAGCAGAGTGTGTTTCTTGTAAGGCGAGCTAGCGTTTGTTTCCCAGTCCTAAATGGAGTTGAATCACATGCAGTTTCTGGTCCTACGAGCAAGAGTTGTTTTCTGGTAAGGAAAGTCACTATTGTGTTCCCACTGCCATACACAGTGCAAAAAGCACTTGCATCTGTTCCCAGCAAGTACAGTGTATCGGACTGAAGAGGAGCTACTGTTCTTGTCAGTTTCCTAAGCAGAGTTGAACGAGATATGGCCCGTGTGTGTAGGAAGCACAGTTCTTTTGTTCTGAGCAAGCTCACTGTTTGGACCCCATAGGAAACACAGTAGAGTAGAAGAGTGCTCTGTTTCTGTAGAATTTCTCTCCAGCTCCCACCACCAAGTCCCGCCAGTCTCAGAGCCCACTTATAAAATAAACACACAGACTCTTACATTATTTAAACTGCTTGGCCATTAGCTCAGGCCTGTTATTGTCTAGCTCTTACTCTTATATTTAGCCCATTTCTATTAATCTTTACTTTGCCACATGGCTCATGGCTTACTGGTACCTTACATCTTCCTTGTCCTGATGGCGGCTGGCAGTGTCTCTTTCTCAGCCTTCCACTTCCCCACTTTATTCTCCTCCTTGCCCCGCCTACACTTCCTGCCTAGCCAACGGCCAATCAGTGTTTTATTGATTAATTAGCAACACATTTGCCATACATCCCACAGCACTTCCCCCTTTTTTTTTTCAAAAAGGAAGGTTTTAACCTTAACAAAGTAAAATTACATATAATTTGGGAATTTGGGCGTAGCTTCTCTTACTACTTCCTGCTGGAAGGGGGCGCTGTATCTTGTGGGGAAACAAAAAAATATTTAGAATTATGGAATAGTCCATGAGACTGTATCGTCTGAGCCAGATGCCTTTAAACCATTATGGATGTTGGATCATCTGGGCCATGGTGTCATAGGAGACCTTCAGGGGGTCTTGGCTTGTCAAACCTGATGTATCTTAATCTTGAACAAATCCATAGCCTCTGGCTTTCTGTGGAAACAAAAGAGACTCTTTTCCAAAGCAACATATCCTTACATCCAAATTTTGAAGTCAAGGTATCTTTAAAATATACATTTTGGCATAACTCTACAGCTTTTACAATCAAATGTTTTTCTGCAGTTAAAAGTCCCAACGACAACACAATCCAGATTCTCTGTGTAATATCCATTTTTACGTGGCTTATTTTTATACTACCTTTACTGTCTCTTTAATGACTTTATTTTTTAAAACTATGTATTTGTTTCTATAACTCTATATATCACCTTTTTTGTCTCTTTCAAGCCTACATATCTTTTACACACATTGTAAACTATTACATCTGAATCTGTCTTATTGTGAATCTATTGCTTTAAACTGCAGCAGCTGTGGCTGCTGGCTCCGCCCACCTCAGATTCCCAACATGGCTAAGTATTCCGCCAGCTCTGGGAGCCATCAACTCTCAGAAATAGTGGGTCTCTGCTTCTATCAAAGCAGCGTGTAGCCCAGAAATCTCTTTTTTTTTGTTTTGTTTTGTTTTGTACTAGCAAAGGCTAAATCCACCACACAGCTTAATGTGCCACTTGCAGAGGCCTCATTCCCGCCATACTGCAGGTCAAGCATGCACGCCAGGAACCCGCCATAGTAGCTCAAACACGCAGGCTGCCACTAGCTTGAAAGAGACAACTAGGAGCTGTTTTTAGCTCCGTTTTAGAATCTTTTTTCTCAGTTTTTAGGTGGAAACTCTTGCCAACACATTGGACGCCATTTGTTGCTGGAGAATTTCCCTCCAGCTCCCACCACCAAGTCCCGCCAGTCTCAGAGCCCACTTATAAAACAAACACAAAGACTCTTACATTATTTAAACTGCTTGGCCATTAGCTAAGGCCTGTTATTGTCTAGCTCTTACTCTTATATTTAGCAGATTTCTATTAATTTTTACTTTGCCACATGGCTCATGGCTTACTGGTACCTTACATCTTCCTTCTCCTGATGGCGGCTGGCAGTGTCTCTCTCTCAGCCTTCCACTTCCCTGCTTTATTCTCCTCCTTGCCCCGCCTACACTTCCTGCCTAGCCAACGGCCAATCAGTGTTTTATTGATTAATTAGCAACACATTTGCCATACATCCCACAGCAGTGCCCTTTTCTCAAAAGCAGAGTGTATTTCTTGTAAGGCGAGCTAGCGTTTGTTTCCTAGTCCTAAATGGAGTTGAATCACATGCAGTTTCTGGTCCTACGAGCAAGAGTTGTTTTCTGGTAAGGAAAGTCACTATTGCGCTCCCATTGTCATACAGATTACAAATAGCACTCGCGTGTGTTCCCAGGAAGTACAGTGTATTGGACTGAATAGGAGCTACTGTACTGTCAGTTCCCTAAGCAGAGTTGAACTAGATATGATCCGTGTGTATGAAGCACAGTTCTTTTGTTCTGAGCAAGCTCACTGTTTGGACCCCATAGGAAACACAGTAGAGTAGAAGAATGCGCTTTTCTCAAAAGCAGTGTGTGTTTCATGTAAGGCGAGCTAGCATTTGTTTCCCAGTCCTAAATGGAGTTGAATCACATGCAGTTTCTGGTCCTATGAGCAAGAGTTGTTTTCTGGTAAGGAAAGTCACTATTGCACTCCCATTGCCATACATAGTGCAAATAGCACTCGGTCCATTCCCAGAAAGTACAGTGTATCGGACTGAAGAGGAGCTACTGTTCTTGTCAGTTTCCTAAGCAGAGTTGAACTAGATATGGCCCGTGTGAAGGAAGCACAGTTCTTTTGTTCTGATCAAGCTCACTGTTCTGGCCCTATAGGAAACACAGAAGAGTAGAAGAGTGCTCTTTTCTCAAAAGCAGAGTGTTTTTCTTGTAAGGCGAGCTAGCGTTTGTTTCCCAGTCTTAAATGGAGTTGAATCACATGAAGTTTCTGGTCCTAGGAGCAAGAGTTGTTTTGTGGTAAGAAGAGTCACTATTGTGCTCCCATTGTCATACACAGGGCAAATAGTACTGGCGTCTGTTCCCAGCATGTACAGTGTATTGGACTGAAGAGGATCTACTGTTCTTGTCAGTTACCTAAGCAGAATTGAATAGATATGGCCCATGTGTGCAGGAAGCACAGTTCTTTTGTTCTGAGGAAGCTCACTGTTCTGGCCCTATAGGAAAAACAGTACATTAGAAGAATGCTCTTTTCTCAAAAGCAGAGTGTTTTTCTTGTAAGGTGAGCTAGCATTTCTTTCCCAGTCCTAAATGGAGTTGAGACACATGCAGTTTTTGGTCCTACGAGCAAGAATTCTTTTCTGGTAAGAAGAGTCACTATTGCACTCCCATTGCCATACACAGTGCAAATAGCACTTGCATCTGTTCCCAGCAAGTACAGAGTATTGGACTGAAGAGGATCTACTGTTCATGTCAGTTTCCTAAGCAGAGTTGAACTAGATATGGCCCGTGTGTGTAGGAAGCACAGTTCTTTTGTTCTGAGCAAGCTCACTTTTCGGACCCCATAGTAAACACAGTAGAGTAGAAGAGTGCTCTTTTCTCAAAAGCAGTGTGTGTTTTATGTAAGGCGAGCTAGCATTTGTTTCCCAGTCCTAAATGGAGTTGAATCTCATGCAGTTTCTGGTCCTATGAGCAAGAGTAGTTTTCTGGTAAGAAAAGTCACTATTGCGCTCCCATTGCCATACACAGTGCAAATACCATCGCGTGTGTTCCCAGCTAGTACAGGGTATCGTACTGAAGAGGAGCTACTGTTTTTGTCAGTTTCCTAAGCAGAGTTGAACTAGATATGGCCCGTGTGTGTAGGAAGCACAGTTTTTTTTTCTGAGCAAGATCACTGTTCTGGCCCTATAGGAAACACTTTAGAGTATAAGAGGGCTCTTTTCTCAAAAGCAGAGTGTGTTTCTTGTAAGGCGAGCTAGCATTTGTTTCCCAGTCCTAAATGGAGTTGAATCTCATGCAGTTTCTGGTCCTATGAGCAAGAGTTGTTTTCTGGTAAGGAAAGTCACTATTGCGCTCCCATTGCCATACACAGTGCAAATAGCACTCGCGTCTGTTCCCAGCAATTACAGTGTATCAGACTGAAGAGGAGCTACTGTTCTTGTCGGTTTCCTAAGCAGAGTTGAACTAGATATGGTCAGTGTGTAGGAAGCACAGTTTTCTGTTCTGAGCAAGCTCACTGTTTGGACCCAGTAGAAAACTCAATAGAGTAGAAGAGTGCTCTTTTCTCAAAAGCAGAGTGTGTTTCTTGTAAGGCGAGCTAGCATTTGTTTCCCAGTCCTAAATGGAGATGAATCACATGCAGTTTCTGGTCCTACGAGCAATAGTTGTTTTATGGTAAGAATAGTCACTATTGCGCTGCCATTGCCATACACAGGACAAATAGCACTGGCGTCTGTTCCCAGCAAGTACAGTGTATTGGACTGAAGGGGATCTACTGTTCTTGTCAGGTTCCTAAACAGAATTGAACTAGATATGGCCGTGTGTGTAGGAAACACAGTTCTTTTGTTCTGAGCAAGCTCACTGTTCTGGCCCTACAGGAAACACAGTAGAGTAGAAGAGTGCTCTTTCCTCAAAAGCAGAGTGTTTTTCTTGTAAGGCGAGCTAGCGTTTGTTTCCCAGTCCTAAATGGAGTTGAGTCACATGCAGTTTCTGGTCCTAGGAAGAAGAGTTGTTTTCTGGTAAGAAGAGTCACTATTGTGCTCCCATTGTCATACACAGGGCAAATAGTACAGGCGTCTCTTCCCAGCATGTACAGTGTATTGGACTGAAGAGGATCTACTGTTCTTGTCAGTTTCCTAAGCAGAATTGAATAGATATGGCCCCTGTGTGCAGGAAGCACAGTTCTTTTGTTCTGAGGAAGCTCACTCATCTGGCCCTCTAGGAAACACAGTATAGTAGAAGAATGCTCTTTTGTCAAAAGCACAGAGTTTTTCTTGTAAGGCGAGCTAGCTTTTCTTTCCCAGTCCTAAATGGAGTTGAGACACATGCAGTTTTTGGTCCTACGAGCAAGAGTTTTTTTCTGGTAAGAAGAGTCACTATTGCACTTTCATTGCCATACACAGTGCAAATAGCACTTGCATCTGTTCCCAGCAAGTACAGTGTATTGGACTGAAGAGGATCTACTGTTCTTGTCAGTTTTTTAAGCAGAGTTGAACTAGATATGGCCCGTGTGTGTAGGAAGCACAGTTCTTTTGTTCTCAGCAAGCTCACTGTTTTGGTCCTATAGGAAACACAGTTGAGAGAAGAGTGCTCTTTTCTCAAAAGCAGAGTGTGTTTCTTGTAAGGCGAGCTAGCGTTTGTTTCCAGTCCTAAATGGTGTTGAATCTCATGCAGTTTCTGGTCCTATGAGCAAGAGTTGTTTTCTGGTAAGAAGAGTCACTATTGTGCTCCCATTGCCATGCACAGAGCAAATAGCACTCGCGTCTGTTCCCAGCAAGTACAGTGTATCGGACTGAAGAGTAGCTACTGTTGTTGTCAGTTTCCTAAGCAGAGTTGAACGAGATATGGCCCGTGTGTGTAGGAAGCACAGTTTTTTTGTTCTGAGCAAGCTCACTGTTCGGAACACATAGGAAACACAGTAGAGTAGAAGAGTGCTCTTTTCTCAAAAGCAGATTGTGTTTTTGGAAGGCGAGCTAGCGTTTGTTTCCCAGTCCTAAATGGAGTTGAGTCACAAGCAGTTTTTTGTCCTACGAGCAAGAGTTGTTTTCTGGTAAGACGAGTCACTATTGAGCTCCAATTGCCATACACAGTGCAAATAGCACTCGCGTGTGTTCCGAGCAAGTACAGTGTATTGGACTGAAGAGGAGCTGCTGTTCTTGTCAGTTTCCAAAGCAGAGATGAACTAGATATGGCCCATGTATGTAGGAAGCACAGTTCTTTTTTTCTGAGCAAGCTCATGTTTGGACCCCTTAGGAAACACAGTAGAGTAGAAGAGTGCTCTTTTCTCAAAAGCAGAGTGTGTTTCATGTAAGGCGAGCTAGCATTTGTTTCCCAGTCCTAAATGGAGTTGATTCACATGCAGTTTCTGGTCCTACGAGCAAGAGTTGTTTTCTGGTAAGGAAAGTCACTATTGCGCTCCCATTGCCATACACAGTGCAAATAGCCCTCCCGTCTGTTCCCAGCAAGTACAGTGTATTGGACTGAAGAGGATCTACTGTTCTTGTCAGGTTCCTAAGCAGACTTGAACTAGATGTGGCCGTGTTTGTAGGAAGCACAGTTTTTTTTATTCTGAGCAAGCTCACTGTTCGGAACACATAGGAAACAGTAGAGTAGAAGAGTGCTCTTTTCTCAAAAGCAGAGTGTGTTTCTTGGAAGGCGAGCTAGTGTTTGTTTCCCAGTCCTAAATGGAGTTGAGTCACATGCAGGTTTTTGTCCTAGGAGCAAGAGTTGTTTTCTGGTAAGACGAGTCACTATTGTGCTCCAATTGCCATACACAGTGCAAATAGCACTCGCGTCTGTTCCGAGCAAGTACAGTGTATTGGACTGAAGAGGAGCTACTGTTCTTGTCAGTTTCCTAAGCAGAGTTGAACTAGATATGGCCCGAGTATAGGAAGCACAGTTCTTTTCTTCTGAGCAAGCTCACTGTTCTGGCCTGTAGGAAACACAGTAGAGTAGAAGAGTGCTCTTTTCTCTAAAGCAGATAGTCTTTCTTGTAAGGCAAGCTAGCGTTTGTTTCCCAGTCCTAAATGGAGTGTAATCACATGCAGTTTCTGGTCCTAGGAGCAAGAGTTGTTTTCTGGTAAGAAGAGTCACTATTGTGCTCCCATTGTCATACACAGGGCAACTAGCACACGCGTCTGTTCCCAGCATGTACAGTGTATTGGACTGAAGAGGATCTACTGTTCTTGTCAGGTTCCTAAGCAGAGTTGAACTAGATATGGCCGTGTGTGTAGGAAGCACAGTTGTTTTGTTCTGAGCAAGCTCACTGTTCTGGCCCTATAGCAAACACAGTAGAGTAGAAGAGTGCACTTTTCTTAAAAGCAGAGTGTGTTTCTTGTAAGGCGAGCTCGCGTTTGTTTCCCAGTCCTAAATGGAGTTGAGTCACATGCAGTTTCTGGTCCTACGAGCAAGAGTTGTTTTCTGGTAAGAAGAGTCACTGTTGCGCTCCAAATGTCATATACAGTGCAAATAGCACTCGCGACTCTTCCCAGCATGTACAGTGTATCGGACTGAATAGGAGCTACTGTTCTTGTCAGTTTCCTAAGCAGACTTGATCTAGATATGGCCGTGTGTGTAGATAGCACAGTTTTTTGTTCTGAGCAAGCTCACTGTTCGGAACACATAGGAAACCCAGTAGAGTAGAAGAGTGCTCTTTTTTCAAAAGCAGAGTGTGTTTTTGGAAGTCGAGCTCGCGTTTGTTTCCCAGTCCTAAATGGAGTTGAGTCACATGCAGTTTTTTGTCCTACGAGCAAGAGTTGTTTTCTGGTAAGACCAGTCACTATTGTGCTCCAATTGCCATACACAGTGCAAATAGCACTCGCGTCTGTTCCGAGCAAGTACAGTGTATTGGACTGAAGAGGAGCTACTGTTCTTGTCAGTTTCCTAAGCAGAGTTGAACTAGATATGGCCCGAGTGTAGGAAGCACAGTTCTTTTCTTCTGAGCAAGCTCACTGTTCTGGCCTTATAGGAAACACAGTAGAGTAGAAGAGTGCTCTTTTGTCTAAAGCAGAGTGTGTTTCTTGTAAGGCGAGCTACCTTTTGTTTCCCAGTCCTAAATGGAGTGTAATCACATGCAGTTTCTGGTCCTACGAGCAAGAGTTGTTTTATGGTAAGAAGAGTCACTATTGCGCTGCCATTGCCATACACAGGACTAAGAGCACTGTTGTCTGTTCCCAGCAGTATAGTGTATTGGACTGAAGAGGATCTACTGTTCTTGTCAGGTTCCTAAGCAGAATTGAACTAGATATGGCCGTGTGTATAGGAAGCACAGTTCTTTTGTTCTGAGCAAGTTCACTCTTCGGACCTCTTAAGAAACACAATAGAGTAGAAGAGTGCTTTTTTCTCTAAATCAGAGTGTGTTTCTTGTAAGGCGAGTTAGTGTTTGTTTCCCAGTACTAAGTGGAGTTGAATCTCATGCAGTTTCTGGTCCTACGAGCAAGAGTTGTTTTCTGGTAAGAAGAGTCACTTTTGTGCTCCCATTGTCATACACAGGGCAAATAGCACACGCGTCTGTTCCCAGCATGTACAGTGTATTGGACTGAAGAGGATCTACTGTTCTTGTCAGGTTCCTAAGCAGAGTTGAACTAGATTTGGCCGTGTGTGTAGGAAGCACAGTTCTTTTGTTCTGAGCAAGCTCACTGTTCTGGCCATATAGGAAACACAGTAGAGTAGAAGAATGCTCTTTTCTCAAAAGCAGATTGTGTTTCTTGTAAGGGGAGCTAGCGTTTGTTTCCCAGTCCTATATGGAGTTGAATCACTTGCAGGTTCTGGTCCTATCAGCAAGAGTTGTTTTTTGGTAAGGAAAGTCACTATTGCGCTCCCATTGCCATACACAGTGCAAATAGCACATGCGTCTGTTCCCAGCAAGTACAGTGTATCAGACTGAAGAGGAGCTACTGTTCTTGTCAGTTTCCTAAGCAGAGTTGAACTAGATATGGCCCGTGTGTGTAGGAAGCACAGTTCTTATGTTCTGAGCAAGCTCACTGTTCTGGCCCTATAGGAAACACAGCAGAGTAGAAGAGTGCACTTTTCTTAAAAGCAGAGTGTGTTTCTTGTAAGGCGAGCTCGTGTTTGTTTCAAAGTCCTAAATGGAGTTGAGTCACATGCAGTTTTTGGTCCTACGAGCAAGAGTTGTTTTCTGGTAAGAAGAGTCACTGTTGCGCTCCAAATGTCATATACAGTGCAAATAGCACTCGCGTCTGTTCCCAGCAAGTACAGTGTATCGGACTGAATAGGAGCTACTGTTCTTGTCAGGTTCCTAAGCAGACTTGAACTAGATATGGCCGTGTGTGTAGGAAGCACAGTTTTTTTGTTCTGAGCAAGCTCACTGTTCGGAACACATAGGAAACACATTAGAGTAGAAGAGTCCTCTTTTCTCAAAAGCAGAGTGTGTTTTTGGAAGGTGAGCTAGCGTTTGTTTCCCAGTCCTAAATGGAGTTGAGTCACAAGCAGTTTTTTGTCCTACGAGCAAGAGTTGTTTTCTGGTAAGACGAGTCACTATTGTGCTCCAATTGCCATACACAGTGCAAATAGCACTCGCGTCTGTTCCGAGCAAGTACAGTGTATTGGACTGAAGAGGAGCTGCTGTTCTTGTCAGTTTCCTAAGCAGAGTTGAACTAGATATGGCCCGTGTATGTAGGAAGCACAGTTCTTTTTTTCTGAGCAAGCTCACTGTTTGGACCCCATAGGAAACACAGTAGAGTAGAAGAGTGCTCTTTTCTCAAAAGCAGAGTGTGTTTCATGTAAGGCGAGCTAGCATTTGTTTCCCAGTCCTAAATGGAGTTGAATCACATGCGGTTTCTGGTCCTACGAGCAAGAGTTGTTTTCTGGTAAGGAAAGTCACTATTGCGCTCCCATTGCCATACACAGTGCAAATAGCCCTCCATTCTGTTCCCAGCAAGTACAGTGTATTGGACTGAAGAAGAGCTACTGTTCTTGTCAGTTTCCTAAGCAGAGTTGAACTAGATATGGCCCGAGTGTAGGAAGCACAGTTCTTTTGTTCTCAGCAAGCTCACTGTTCTGGCCCTATAGGAAACACAGTAGAGTAGAAGAGTGCTCTTTTCTATAAAGCAGATAGTGTTTCTTGTAAGGCGAGCTAGCGTTTGTTTCCCAGTCCTAAATGGAGTGTAATCACATGCAGTTTCTGGTCCTACGAGCAAGAGTTGTTTTCTGGTAAGAAGAGTCACTATTGTGCTCCCATTGTCATACACAGGGCAAATAGCACACGCGTCTGTTCCCAGCATGTACAGTGTATTGGACTGAAGAGCATCTACTGTTCTTGTCAGGTTCCTAAGCAGAGTTGAACTAGATATGGCCGTGT
Source organism: Peromyscus eremicus (assembly GCF_949786415.1). Classification (NCBI taxonomy): domain Eukaryota; kingdom Metazoa; phylum Chordata; class Mammalia; order Rodentia; family Cricetidae; genus Peromyscus; species Peromyscus eremicus. The sequence goes on from NW_026735666.1 coordinate 67,315, forward strand.
GTGTAGGAAGCACAGTTGTTTTGTTCTGAGCAAGCTCACTGTTCTGGCCCTATAGGAAACACAGTAGAGTAGAAGAGTGCTCTTTTCTCAAAAGCAGATTGTGTTTCTTGTAAGGGGAGCTAGCGTTTGTTTCCCAGTCCTATATGGAGTTGAATCACATGCAGTTTCTGGTCCTACGAGCAAGAGTTGTTTTTTGGTAAGCAAAGTCACTATTGTGTCCCAATTGCCATACACAGTGCAAATAGCACATGCGTCTGTTCCCAGCAAGTACAGTGTATCAGACTGAAGAGGAGCTACTGTTCTTGTCAGTTTCCTAAGCAGAGTTGAACTAGATATGGCCCGTGTGTGTAGGAAGCACAGTTCTTATGTTCTGAGCAAGCTCACTCTTCTGGCCCTATAGGAAACACAGTAGAGTAGAAGAGTGCACTTTTCTTAAAAGCAGAGTGTGTTTTTGGAAGTCGAGCTAGCGTTTGTTTCCCAGTCCTAAATGGAGTTGAGTCACATGCAGTTTCTGGTCCTACGAGCAAGAGTTGTTTTCTGGTAAGAAGAGTCACTGTTGCGCTCCAAATGTCATATACAGTGCAAATAGCACTCGCGACTCTTCCCAGCAAGTACAGTGTATCGGACTGAATAGGAGCTACTGTTCTTGTCAGTTTCCTAAGCAGACTTGATCTAGATATGGCCGTGTGTGTAGGAAGCACAGTTTTTTGTTCTGAGCAAGCTCACTGTTCGGAACACATAGGAAACCCAGTAGAGTAGAAGAGTGCTCTTTTCTCAAAAGCAGAGTGTGTTTTTGGAAGTCGAGCTAGCGTTTGTTTCCCAGTCCTAAATGGAGTGTAATCACATGCAGTTTTTTGTCCTACGAGCAAGAGTTGTTTTCTGGTAAGACCAGTCACTATTGTGCTCCAATTGCCATACACAGTGCAAATAGCACTCGCGTCTGTTCCGAGCAAGTACAGTGTATTGGACTGAAGAGGCGCTACTGTTCTTGTCAGTTTCCTAAGCAGAGTTGAACTAGATATAGCCCGAGTGTAGGAAGCACAGTTCTTTTCTTCTGAGCAAGCTCACTGTTCTGGCCCTATAGGAAAAACAGTAGAGTAGAAGAGTGCTCTTTTCAATAAACCAGAGTGTGTTTCTTGTAAGGCGAGCTAGCGTTTGTTTCCCAGTCCTAAATGGAGTGTAATCACATGCAGTTTTTGGTCCTACGAGCAAGAGTTGTTTTATGGTAAGAAGAGTCACTATTGTGCTCCCATTGCCATGCACAGAGCAAATAGCACTCGCGTCTGTTCCCAGCAAGTACAGTGTATCGGACTGAAGAGTAGCTACTGTTGTTGTCAGTTTCCTAAGCAGAGTTGAACGAGATATGGCCCGTGTGTGTAGGAAGCACAGTTTTTTTGTTCTGAGCAAGCTCACTGTTCGGAACACATAGGAAACACAGTAGAGTAGAAGAGTGCTCTTTTCTCAAAAGCAGATTGTGTTTTTGGAAGGCGAGCTAGCGTTTGTTTCCCAGTCCTAAATGGAGTTGAGTCACAAGCAGTTTTTTGTCCTACGAGCAAGAGTTGTTTTCTGGTAAGACGAGTCACTATTGAGCTCCAATTGCCATACACAGTGCAAATAGCACTCGCGTGTGTTCCGAGCAAGTACAGTGTATTGGACTGAAGAGGAGCTGCTGTTCTTGTCAGTTTCCAAAGCAGAGATGAACTAGATATGGCCCATGTATGTAGGAAGCACAGTTCTTTTTTTCTGAGCAAGCTCATGTTTGGACCCCTTAGGAAACACAGTAGAGTAGAAGAGTGCTCTTTTCTCAAAAGCAGAGTGTGTTTCATGTAAGGCGAGCTAGCATTTGTTTCCCAGTCCTAAATGGAGTTGATTCACATGCAGTTTCTGGTCCTACGAGCAAGAGTTGTTTTCTGGTAAGGAAAGTCACTATTGCGCTCCCATTGCCATACACAGTGCAAATAGCCCTCCCGTCTGTTCCCAGCAAGTACAGTGTATTGGACTGAAGAGGATCTACTGTTCTTGTCAGGTTCCTAAGCAGACTTGAACTAGATGTGGCCGTGTTTGTAGGAAGCACAGTTTTTTTTTATTCTGAGCAAGCTCACTGTTCGGAACACATAGGAAACAGTAGAGTAGAAGAGTGCTCTTTTCTCAAAAGCAGAGTGTGTTTCTTGGAAGGCGAGCTAGTGTTTGTTTCCCAGTCCTAAATGGAGTTGAGTCACATGCAGGTTTTTGTCCTAGGAGCAAGAGTTGTTTTCTGGTAAGACGAGTCACTATTGTGCTCCAATTGCCATACACAGTGCAAATAGCACTCGCGTCTGTTCCGAGCAAGTACAGTGTATTGGACTGAAGAGGAGCTACTGTTCTTGTCAGTTTCCTAAGCAGAGTTGAACTAGATATGGCCCGAGTATAGGAAGCACAGTTCTTTTCTTCTGAGCAAGCTCACTGTTCTGGCCTGTAGGAAACACAGTAGAGTAGAAGAGTGCTCTTTTCTCTAAAGCAGATAGTCTTTCTTGTAAGGCAAGCTAGCGTTTGTTTCCCAGTCCTAAATGGAGTGTAATCACATGCAGTTTCTGGTCCTAGGAGCAAGAGTTGTTTTCTGGTAAGAAGAGTCACTATTGTGCTCCCATTGTCATACACAGGGCAACTAGCACACGCGTCTGTTCCCAGCATGTACAGTGTATTGGACTGAAGAGGATCTACTGTTCTTGTCAGGTTCCTAAGCAGAGTTGAACTAGATATGGCCGTGTGTGTAGGAAGCACAGTTGTTTTGTTCTGAGCAAGCTCACTGTTCTGGCCCTATAGCAAACACAGTAGAGTAGAAGAGTGCACTTTTCTTAAAAGCAGAGTGTGTTTCTTGTAAGGCGAGCTCGCGTTTGTTTCCCAGTCCTAAATGGAGTTGAGTCACATGCAGTTTCTGGTCCTACGAGCAAGAGTTGTTTTCTGGTAAGAAGAGTCACTGTTGCGCTCCAAATGTCATATACAGTGCAAATAGCACTCGCGACTCTTCCCAGCATGTACAGTGTATCGGACTGAATAGGAGCTACTGTTCTTGTCAGTTTCCTAAGCAGACTTGATCTAGATATGGCCGTGTGTGTAGATAGCACAGTTTTTTGTTCTGAGCAAGCTCACTGTTCGGAACACATAGGAAACCCAGTAGAGTAGAAGAGTGCTCTTTTTTCAAAAGCAGAGTGTGTTTTTGGAAGTCGAGCTCGCGTTTGTTTCCCAGTCCTAAATGGAGTTGAGTCACATGCAGTTTTTTGTCCTACGAGCAAGAGTTGTTTTCTGGTAAGACCAGTCACTATTGTGCTCCAATTGCCATACACAGTGCAAATAGCACTCGCGTCTGTTCCGAGCAAGTACAGTGTATTGGACTGAAGAGGAGCTACTGTTCTTGTCAGTTTCCTAAGCAGAGTTGAACTAGATATGGCCCGAGTGTAGGAAGCACAGTTCTTTTCTTCTGAGCAAGCTCACTGTTCTGGCCTTATAGGAAACACAGTAGAGTAGAAGAGTGCTCTTTTGTCTAAAGCAGAGTGTGTTTCTTGTAAGGCGAGCTACCTTTTGTTTCCCAGTCCTAAATGGAGTGTAATCACATGCAGTTTCTGGTCCTACGAGCAAGAGTTGTTTTATGGTAAGAAGAGTCACTATTGCGCTGCCATTGCCATACACAGGACTAAGAGCACTGTTGTCTGTTCCCAGCAGTATAGTGTATTGGACTGAAGAGGATCTACTGTTCTTGTCAGGTTCCTAAGCAGAATTGAACTAGATATGGCCGTGTGTGTAGGAAGCACAGTTCTTTTGTTCTGAGCAAGTTCACTCTTCGGACCTCTTAAGAAACACAATAGAGTAGAAGAGTGCTTTTTTCTCTAAATCAGAGTGTGTTTCTTGTAAGGCGAGTTAGTGTTTGTTTCCCAGTCCTAAGTGGAGTTGAATCTCATGCAGTTTCTGGTCCTACGAGCAAGAGTTGTTTTCTGGTAAGAAGAGTCACTTTTGTGCTCCCATTGTCATACACAGGGCAAATAGCACACGCGTCTGTTCCCAGCATGTACAGTGTATTGGACTGAAGAGGATCTACTGTTCTTGTCAGGTTCCTAAGCAGAGTTGAACTAGATTTGGCCGTGTGTGTAGGAAGCACAGTTCTTTTGTTCTGAGCAAGCTCACTGTTCTGGCCATATAGGAAACACAGTAGAGTAGAAGAATGCTCTTTTCTCAAAAGCAGATTGTGTTTCTTGTAAGGGGAGCTAGCGTTTGTTTCCCAGTCCTATATGGAGTTGAATCACTTGCAGGTTCTGGTCCTATCAGCAAGAGTTGTTTTTTGGTAAGGAAAGTCACTATTGCGCTCCCATTGCCATACACAGTGCAAATAGCACATGCGTCTGTTCCCAGCAAGTACAGTGTATCAGACTGAAGAGGAGCTACTGTTCTTGTCAGTTTCCTAAGCAGAGTTGAACTAGATATGGCCCGTGTGTGTAGGAAGCACAGTTCTTATGTTCTGAGCAAGCTCACTGTTCTGGCCCTATAGGAAACACAGCAGAGTAGAAGAGTGCACTTTTCTTAAAAGCAGAGTGTGTTTCTTGTAAGGCGAGTTAGTGTTTGTTTCAAAGTCCTAAATGGAGTTGAGTCACATGCAGTTTTTGGTCCTACGAGCAAGAGTTGTTTTCTGGTAAGAAGAGTCACTGTTGCGCTCCAAATGTCATATACAGTGCAAATAGCACTCGCGTCTGTTCCCAGCAAGTACAGTGTATCGGACTGAATAGGAGCTACTGTTCTTGTCAGGTTCCTAAGCAGACTTGAACTAGATATGGCCGTGTGTGTAGGAAGCACAGTTTTTTTGTTCTGAGCAAGCTCACTGTTCGGAACACATAGGAAACACAGTAGAGTAGAAGAGTCCTCTTTTCTCAAAAGCAGAGTGTGTTTTTGGAAGGTGAGCTAGCGTTTGTTTCCCAGTCCTAAATGGAGTTGAGTCACAAGCAGTTTTTTGTCCTACGAGCAAGAGTTGTTTTCTGGTAAGACGAGTCACTATTGTGCTCCAATTGCCATACACAGTGCAAATAGCACTCGCGTCTGTTCCGAGCAAGTACAGTGTATTGGACTGAAGAGGAGCTGCTGTTCTTGTCAGTTTCCTAAGCAGAGTTGAACTAGATATGGCCCGTGTATGTAGGAAGCACAGTTCTTTTTTTCTGAGCAAGCTCACTGTTTGGACCCCATAGGAAACACAGTAGAGTAGAAGAGTGCTCTTTTCTCAAAAGCAGAGTGTGTTTCATGTAAGGCGAGCTAGCATTTGTTTCCCAGTCCTAAATGGAGTTGAATCACATGCGGTTTCTGGTCCTACGAGCAAGAGTTGTTTTCTGGTAAGGAAAGTCACTATTGCGCTCCCATTGCCATACACAGTGCAAATAGCCCTCCATTCTGTTCCCAGCAAGTACAGTGTATTGGACTGAAGAAGAGCTACTGTTCTTGTCAGTTTCCTAAGCAGAGTTGAACTAGATATGGCCCGAGTGTAGGAAGCACAGTTCTTTTGTTCTCAGCAAGCTCACTGTTCTGGCCCTATAGGAAACACAGTAGAGTAGAAGAGTGCTCTTTTCTATAAAGCAGATAGTGTTTCTTGTAAGGCGAGCTAGCGTTTGTTTCCCAGTCCTAAATGGAGTGTAATCACATGCAGTTTCTGGTCCTACGAGCAAGAGTTGTTTTCTGGTAAGAAGAGTCACTATTGTGCTCCCATTGTCATACACAGGGCAAATAGCACACGCGTCTGTTCCCAGCATGTACAGTGTATTGGACTGAAGAGCATCTACTGTTCTTGTCAGGTTCCTAAGCAGAGTTGAACTAGATATGGCCGTGTGTGTAGGAAGCACAGTTGTTTTGTTCTGAGCAAGCTCACTGTTCTGGCCCTATAGGAAACACAGTAGAGTAGAAGAGTGCTCTTTTCTCAAAAGCAGATTGTGTTTCTTGTAAGGGGAGCTAGCGTTTGTTTCCCAGTCCTATATGGAGTTGAATCACATGCAGTTTCTGGTCCTACGAGCAAGAGTTGTTTTTTGGTAAGCAAAGTCACTATTGTGTCCCAATTGCCATACACAGTGCAAATAGCACATGCGTCTGTTCCCAGCAATTACAGTGTATCAGACTGAAGAGGAGCTACTGTTCTTGTCAGTTTCCTAAGCAGAGTTGAACTAGATATGGCCCGTGTGTGTAGGAAGCACAGTTCTTATGTTCTGAGCAAGCTCACTCTTCTGGCCCTATAGGAAACACAGTAGAGTAGAAGAGTGCACTTTTCTTAAAAGCAGAGTGTGTTTTTGGAAGTCGAGCTAGCGTTTGTTTCCCAGTCCTAAATGGAGTTGAGTCACATGCAGTTTCTGGTCCTACGAGCAAGAGTTGTTTTCTGGTAAGAAGAGTCACTGTTGCGCTCCAAATGTCATATACAGTGCAAATAGCACTCGCGACTCTTCCCAGCAAGTACAGTGTATCGGACTGAATAGGAGCTACTGTTCTTGTCAGTTTCCTAAGCAGACTTGATCTAGATATGGCCGTGTGTGTAGGAAGCACAGTTTTTTGTTCTGAGCAAGCTCACTGTTCGGAACACATAGGAAACCCAGTAGAGTAGAAGAGTGCTCTTTTCTCAAAAGCAGAGTGTGTTTTTGGAAGTCGAGCTAGCGTTTGTTTCCCAGTCCTAAATGGAGTGTAATCACATGCAGTTTTTTGTCCTACGAGCAAGAGTTGTTTTCTGGTAAGACCAGTCACTATTGTGCTCCAATTGCCATACACAGTGCAAATAGCACTCGCGTCTGTTCCGAGCAAGTACAGTGTATTTGACTGAAGAGGCGCTACTGTTCTTGTCAGTTTCCTAAGCAGAGTTGAACTAGATATAGCCCGAGTGTAGGAAGCACAGTTCTTTTCTTCTGAGCAAGCTCACTGTTCTGGCCCTATAGGAAAAACAGTAGAGTAGAAGAGTGCTCTTTTCAATAAACCAGAGTGTGTTTCTTGTAAGGCGAGCTAGCGTTTGTTTCCCAGTCCTAAATGGAGTGTAATCACATGCAGTTTTTGGTCCTACGAGCAAGAGTTGTTTTATGGTAAGAAGAGTCACTATTGCGCTGCCATTGCCATACACAGGACTAAGAGCACTGTTGTCTGTTCCCAGCAGTATAGTGTATTGGACTGAAGAGGATCTACTGTTCTTGTCAGGTTCCTAAGCAGAATTGAAATAGATATGGCCGTGTGTGTAGGAAGCACAGTTCTTTTGTTCTGAGCAAGTTCACTGTTCGGACCTCTTAGGAAACACAATAGAGTAGAAGAGTGCTTTTTTCTCTAAATCAGAGTGTGTTTCTTGTAAGGCGAGTTAGTGTTTGTTTCCCAGTCTTAAGTGGAGTTGAATCACATGCAGTTTCTGGTCCTACGAGCAAGAGTTGTTTTCTGGTAAGAAGAGTCACTTTTGTGCTCCCATTGTCATACACAGGGCAAATAGCACACGCGTCTGTTCCCAGCATGTACAGTGTATTGGACTGAAGAGGATCTACTGTTCTTGTCAGGTTCCTAAGCAGAGTTGAACTAGATTTGGCCATGTGTGTAGGAAGCACAGTTCTTTTGTTCTGAGCAAGCTCACTGTTCTGGCCATATAGGAAACACAGTAGAGTAGATGAATGCACTTTTCTCAAATGCAGATTGTGTTTCTTGTAAGGGGAGCTAGCGTTTGTTTCCCAGTCCTATATGGAGTTGAATCACTTGCAGGTTCTGGTCCTACGAGCAAGAGTTGTTTTTTGGTAAGGAAAGTCACTATTGCGCTCCCATTGCCATACACAGTGCAAATAGCACATGCGTCTGTTCCCAGCAAGTACAGTGTATCAGACTGAAGAGGAGCTACTGTTCTTGTCAGTTTCCTAAGCAGAGTTGAACTAGATATGGCCCGTGTGTGTAGGAAGCACAGTTCTTATGTTATGAGCAAGCTCACTGTTCTGGCCCTATAGGAAACACAGCAGAGTAGAAGAGTGCACTTTTCTTAAAAGCAGAGTGTGTTTCTTGTAAGGCGAGCTCGTGTTTGTTTCAAAGTCCTAAATGGAGTTGAGTCACATGCAGTTTTTGGTCCTACGAGCAAGAGTTGTTTTCTGGTAAGAAGAGTCACTGTTGCGCTCCAAATGTCATATACAGTGCAAATAGCACTCGCGTCTGTTCCCAGCAAGTACAGTGTATCGGACTGAATAGGAGCTACTGTTCTTGTCAGGTTCCTAAGCAGACTTGAACTAGATATGGCCGTGTGTGTAGGAAGCACAGTTTTTTTGTTCTGAGCAAGCTCACTGTTCGGAACACATAGGAAACACAGTAGAGTAGAAGAGTCCTCTTTTCTCAAAAGCAGAGTGTGTTTTTGGAAGGCGAGCTAGCGTTTGTTTCCCAGTCCTAAATGGAGTTGAGTCACAAGCAGTTTTTTGTCCTACGAGCAAGAGTTGTTTTCTGGTAAGACGAGTCACTATTGTGCTCCAATTGCCATACACAGTGCAAATAGCACTCGCGTCTGTTCCGAGCAAGTACAGTGTATTGGACTGAAGAGGAGCTGCTGTTCTTGTCAGTTTCCTAAGGAGAGTTGAACTAGATATGGCCCGTGTATGTAGGAAGCACAGTTCTTTTTTGCTGAGCAAGCTCACTGTTTGGACCCCATAGGAAACACAGTAGAGTAGAAGAGTGCTCTTTTCTCAAAAGCAGAGTGTGTTTCATGTAAGGCGAGCTAGCATTTGTTTCCCAGTCCTAAATGGAGTTGAATCACATGCAGTTTCTGGTCCTACGAGCAAGAGTTGTTTTCTGGTAAGGAAAGTCACTATTGCGCTCCCATTGCCATACACAGTGCAAATAGCCCTCCCATCTGTTCCCAGCAAGTACAGTGTATTGGACTGAAGAGGAGCTACTGTTCTTGTCAGTTTCCTAGGCAGAGTTGAACTAGATATGGCCCGAGTGTAGGAAGCACAGTTCTTTTCTTCTGAGCAAGCTCACTGTTCTGGCCCTATAGGAAACACAGTAGAGTAGAAGAGTGCTCTTTTCTCTAAAGCAGATAGTGTTTCTTGTAAGGCGAGCTAGCGTTTGTTTCCCAGTCCTAAATGGAGTGTAATCACATGCAGTTTCTGGTCCTAAGAGCAAGAGTTGTTTTCTGGTAAGAAGAGTCACTATTGTGCTCCCATTGTCATACACAGGGCAAATAGCACACGCGTCTGTTCCCAGCATGTACAGTGTATTGGACTGAAGAGGATCTACTGTTCTTGTCAGGTTCCTAAGCAGAATTGAACTAGATACGGCCATGTGTGTAAAAAGCACAGTTCTTTGTTCTGAGCAAGCTCACTGTTCTTTCCCTATAGGAAACACAGTAGAGTAGAAGAGTGCTCTTTTCTTAAAAGCAGAGTGTGTTTCTTGTAAGGCGAGCTAGCGTTTGTTTCCCAGTCCTAAATGGAGTTGAATCACATGCAGTTTCTGGTCCTACGAGCAAGAGTTGTTTTCTGGTAAGGAAAGTCACTATTGTGTTCCCACTGCCATACACAGTGCAAAAAGCACTTGCATCTGTTCCCAGCAAGTACAGTGTATCGGACTGAAGAGGAGCTACTGTTCTTGTCAGTTTCCTAAGCAGAGTTGAACGAGATATGGCCCGTGTGTGTAGGAAGCACAGTTCTTTTGTTCTGAGCAAGCTCACTGTTTGGACCCCATAGGAAACACAGTAGAGTAGAAGAGTGCTCTGTTTCTGTAGAATTTCTCTCCAGCTCCCACCACCAAGTCCCGCCAGTCTCAGAGCCCACTTATAAAATAAACACACAGACTCTTACATTATTTAAACTGCTTGGCCATTAGCTCAGGCCTGTTATTGTCTAGCTCTTACTCTTATATTTAGCCCATTTCTATTAATCTTTACTTTGCCACATGGCTCATGGCTTACTGGTACCTTACATCTTCCTTGTCCTGATGGCGGCTGGCAGTGTCTCTTTCTCAGCCTTCCACTTCCCCACTTTATTCTCCTCCTTGCCCCGCCTACACTTCCTGCCTAGCCAACGGCCAATCAGTGTTTTATTGATTAATTAGCAACACATTTGCCATACATCCCACAGCACTTCCCCCTTTTTTTTTTCAAAAAGGAAGGTTTTAACCTTAACAAAGTAAAATTACATATAATTTGGGAATTTGGGCGTAGCTTCTCTTACTACTTCCTGCTGGAAGGGGGCGCTGTATCTTGTGGGGAAACAAAAAAATATTTAGAATTATGGAATAGTCCATGAGACTGTATCGTCTGAGCCAGATGCCTTTAAACCATTATGGATGTTGGATCATCTGGGCCATGGTGTCATAGGAGACCTTCAGGGGGTCTTGGCTTGTCAAACCTGATGTATCTTAATCTTGAACAAATCCATAGCCTCTGGCTTTCTGTGGAAACAAAAGAGACTCTTTTCCAAAGCAACATATCCTTACATCCAAATTTTGAAGTCAAGGTATCTTTAAAATATACATTTTGGCATAACTCTACAGCTTTTACAATCAAATGTTTTTCTGCAGTTAAAAGTCCCAACGACAACACAATCCAGATTCTCTGTGTAATATCCATTTTTACGTGGCTTATTTTTATACTACCTTTACTGTCTCTTTAATGACTTTATTTTTTAAAACTATGTATTTGTTTCTATAACTCTATATATCACCTTTTTTGTCTCTTTCAAGCCTACATATCTTTTACACACATTGTAAACTATTACATCTGAATCTGTCTTATTGTGAATCTATTGCTTTAAACTGCAGCAGCTGTGGCTGCTGGCTCCGCCCACCTCAGATTCCCAACATGGCTAAGTATTCCGCCAGCTCTGGGAGCCATCAACTCTCAGAAATAGTGGGTCTCTGCTTCTATCAAAGCAGCGTGTAGCCCAGAAATCTCTTTTTTTTTGTTTTGTTTTGTTTTGTACTAGCAAAGGCTAAATCCACCACACAGCTTAATGTGCCACTTGCAGAGGCCTCATTCCCGCCATACTGCAGGTCAAGCATGCACGCCAGGAACCCGCCATAGTAGCTCAAACACGCAGGCTGCCACTAGCTTGAAAGAGACAACTAGGAGCTGTTTTTAGCTCCGTTTTAGAATCTTTTTTCTCAGTTTTTAGGTGGAAACTCTTGCCAACACATTGGACGCCATTTGTTGCTGGAGAATTTCCCTCCAGCTCCCACCACCAAGTCCCGCCAGTCTCAGAGCCCACTTATAAAACAAACACAAAGACTCTTACATTATTTAAACTGCTTGGCCATTAGCTAAGGCCTGTTATTGTCTAGCTCTTACTCTTATATTTAGCAGATTTCTATTAATTTTTACTTTGCCACATGGCTCATGGCTTACTGGTACCTTACATCTTCCTTCTCCTGATGGCGGCTGGCAGTGTCTCTCTCTCAGCCTTCCACTTCCCTGCTTTATTCTCCTCCTTGCCCCGCCTACACTTCCTGCCTAGCCAACGGCCAATCAGTGTTTTATTGATTAATTAGCAACACATTTGCCATACATCCCACAGCAGTGCCCTTTTCTCAAAAGCAGAGTGTATTTCTTGTAAGGCGAGCTAGCGTTTGTTTCCTAGTCCTAAATGGAGTTGAATCACATGCAGTTTCTGGTCCTACGAGCAAGAGTTGTTTTCTGGTAAGGAAAGTCACTATTGCGCTCCCATTGTCATACAGATTACAAATAGCACTCGCGTGTGTTCCCAGGAAGTACAGTGTATTGGACTGAATAGGAGCTACTGTACTGTCAGTTCCCTAAGCAGAGTTGAACTAGATATGGTCCGTGTGTAGGAAGCACAGTTCTTTTGTTCTGAGCAAGCTCACTGTTTGGACCCCATAGGAAACACAGTAGAGTAGAAGAATGCGCTTTTCTCAAAAGCAGTGTGTGTTTCATGTAAGGCGAGCTAGCATTTGTTTCCCAGTCCTAAATGGAGTTGAATCACATGCAGTTTCTGGTCCTATGAGCAAGAGTTGTTTTCTGGTAAGGAAAGTCACTATTGCACTCCCATTGCCATACATAGTGCAAATAGCACTCGGTCCATTCCCAGAAAGTACAGTGTATCAGACTGAAGAGGAGCTACTGTTCTTGTCAGTTTCCTAAGCAGAGTTGAACTAGATATGGCCCGTGTGAAGGAAGCACAGTTCTTTTGTTCTGATCAAGCTCACTGTTCTGGCCCTATAGGAAACACAGAAGAGTAGAAGAGTGCTCTTTTCTCAAAAGCAGAGTGTTTTTCTTGTAAGGCGAGCTAGCGTTTGTTTCCCAGTCTTAAATGGAGTTGAATCACATGAAGTTTCTGGTCCTAGGAGCAAGAGTTGTTTTCTGGTAAGAAGAGTCACTATTGTGCTCCCATTGTCATACACAGGGCAAATAGTACTGGCGTCTGTTCCCAGCATGTACAGTGTATTGGACTGAAGAGGATCTACTGTTCTTGTCAGTTACCTAAGCAGAATTGAATAGATATGGCCCATGTGTGCAGGAAGCACAGTTCTTTTGTTCTGAGGAAGCTCACTGTTCTGGCCCTATAGGAAAAACAGTACATTAGAAGAATGCTCTTTTCTCAAAAGCAGAGTGTTTTTCTTGTAAGGCGAGCTAGCATTTCTTTCCCAGTCCTAAATGGAGTTGAGACACATGCAGTTTTTGGTCCTACGAGCAAGAATTCTTTTCTGGTAAGAAGAGTCACTATTGCACTCCCATTGCCATACACAGTGCAAATAGCACTTGCATCTGTTCCCAGCAAGTACAGAGTATTGGACTGAAGAGGATCTACTGTTCATGTCAGTTTCCTAAGCAGAGTTGAACTAGATATGGCCCGTGTGTGTAGGAAGCACAATTCTTTTGTTCTGAGCAAGCTCACTTTTCGGACCCCATAGTAAACACAGTAGAGTAGAAGAGTGCTCTTTTCTCAAAAGCAGTGTGTGTTTTATGTAAGGCGAGCTAGCATTTGTTTCCCAGTCCTAAATGGAGTTGAATCTCATGCAGTTTCTGGTCCTATGAGCAAGAGTTGTTTTCTGGTAAGGAAAGTCACTATTGCGCTCTCATTGACATACAAAGTGCAAATAGCACTCGCGTGTGTTCCCAGCTATTACAGTGTATCGGACTGAAGAGTAGCTTCTGTTCTTGTTAGTTTCCTAAGCAGAGTTGAACTAGATATGGCCCGTGTGTGTAGGAAGCACAGTTCTTTTGTTCTCAGCAAGCTCACTGTTCTGGCCCTAGAGGAAACACTTTAGAGTAGAAGAGTGCTCTTTTCTCAAAAGCAGAGTGTGTTTCTTGTAAGGCGAGCTAGCGTTTGTTTCCCAGTCCTAAATGGAGTTGAATCCCATGCAGTTTCTGGTCCTACGAGCAAGAGATCTTTTCTCGTAAGAAGAGTCACTATTGGGCTGCCATTGCCATACACAGGACAAATAGCACTGTGGTCTGTTCCCAGCAAGACAGAGTATTGGACTGAATAGGAGCTACTGTTCTTGTCAGTTTCCTAAGCAGAGTTGAACGAGATATGGCCCATGTGTGTAGGAAGAACAGTTCTCTTGTTCTGAGCAAGCTCACTGTTCTGGCCTAATGGAAACACAGTAGAGTAGAAGAGTGCTCTTTTCTCAAAAGCAGAGTGTGTTTCATGTAAGGCGAGCTAGCATTTGTTTCCCAGACCTAAATGGAGTTGAATCACATGCAGTTTCTGGTCCTACGAGCAAGAGTTTTTTTCTGGTAAGGAAAGTCACTATGGTGCTCCCATTGCCATACACAGTGCAAATAGCACTCACGTGTGTTCCCAGCTATTACAGTGTATCGGACTGAAGAGGAGCTGCTGTTTTTGTCAGTTCCCTAAGCAGAGTGGAACTAGATATGTCCCGTGTGTGTAGGAAGCACAGTTTTTTCTTTCTGAGCAAGCTCACTGTTCTGGCCCTAGAGGAAACACTTTAGAGTATAAGAGGGCTCTTTTCTCAAAAGCAGAGTGTGTTTCTTGTAATGCAAGCTAGTGTTTGTTTCCCAGTCCTAAATGGAGTTGAATCTCATGCAGTTTCTGGTCCTACGAGAAAGAGTTGTTTTCTGGTAAGAAGAGTCACTATTGTGCTCCCATTGCCATACACAGTGCAAAAAGCACTCGCGTCTGTTCCCAGCAAGTACAGTGTATCGGACTGAAGAGTAGCTACTGTTGTTGTCAGTTTCCTAAGCAGAGTTGAACGAGATATGGCCGTGTGTGTAGGAAGCTCAGTTCTTTTGTTTTGAGCAAGCTCACTGTTTTGACCACATAGGAAACACAGTAGAGTAGAAGAGTGCTCTTTTCTCAAAAGCAGGGTGTGTTTCTTGTAAGGCGTGCTAGCGTTTGTTTCCCAGTCCTAAATGGAGTTGAATCACATGCAGTTTCTGGTCCTACGAGCAAGAGTTGTTTTCTGGTAAGGAAAGTCACTATTGCGCTCCCTTTGCCATACACAGTGCAAATAGCACTCGCGTCTGTTCCCAGCAATTACAGTGTATCGGACTGAAGAGGAGCTACTGTTCTTGTCAGTTTCCTAAGCAGAGTTGAACTAGATATGGTCCGTGTGTAGGAAGCAAAGTTTTCTGTTCTGAGCAAGCTCACTGTTTGGACCCCATAGGAAACACAGTAGAGTAGAAGAGTGCTCTTTTCTCAAATGGAGAATGTTTTTCTTGTAAGGCGAGCTAGTGTTTGTTTCCCAGTCCTAAATGGAGTTGAATCACATGCAGTTTTGGGTCCTACGAGCAAGAGTTGTTTTCTGGTAAGAAGAGTCACTATTGTACTGCCATTGCCATTCAAAGACAATTAGCCCTGGCGTCTGTTCCCAGCAAGTACAGAGTATTGGACTGAAGAGGATCTACTGTTCTTGTCAGGTTTATAAGCAGAATTGAACTAGATATGCCCCGTGTGTGTAGGAAGCACAGTTCTTTTGTTCTGAGCAAGCTCACTGTTCGGACCCCATAGGAAACTCAGTAGGGTAGAAGAGTGCTCTTTTCTCAAAAGCAGAGTGTGTTTCATGTAAGGCGAGCTAGCATTTGTTTCCCAGTCCAAAATGGAGTTGAATCACATGTAGTTTCTGGTCCTACGAGCAAGAGTTGTTTTCTGGTAAGAAGAGTCACTATTGCGCTCCAATTGACATACACAGTGCAAAGAGCACTCGCGTCTTTTCCCAGCAAGTACAGTGTATCGGACTGAAGAGGATCTACTGTTCTTGTCAGTTTCCTAAGCAGAGTTGAACGAGATATGGCGCGTGTGTGTAGGAAGAACAGTTCTCTTGTTCTGAGCAAGCTCACTGTTCTGGCCCTATAAGAAACACAGTAGAGTAGAAGAGTGCTCTTTTCTCTAAAGCAGAGTGTGTTTCATGTAAGGCGAGCTAGCATTTGTTTCCCAGTCCTAAATGGAGTTGAATCACATGCAGTTTCTGGTCCTATGAGCAAGAGTTGTTTTCTGGTAAGAAGAGTCACTATTGCACTCTCATAGCCATACACAGTGCAAATAGCACTTGCATCTGTTCCCAGCAAGTACAGTGTATTGGACTGAAGAGAATCTACTGTTCTTGTCATTTTTTTAAACAGAGTTGAACTAGATATGCCCCGTGTGTGTAGGAAGCACAGTTCTTTTGTTCTGAGCAAGCTCACTGTTTTGGTCCTATAGGAAACACAGTTGAGTAGAAGAGTGCTCTTTTCTCAAAAGCAGAGTGTGTTTCTTGAAAGGCGAGCTCGCGTTTGTTTCCCAGTCCTAAATGGAGTTGCGTCACATGCAGTATTTGGTTTTACGAGCAAGAGTTGTTTTCTGGTAAGAAGAGTCACTATTGCGCTCCAATTGATATACACAGTGCAAATAGCACTCGCGTCTGTTCCCCGCAAGTACAGAGTATTGGACTGAATAGGAGCTACTGTTCTTGTCAGTTTCCTAAGCAGAGTTGAACTAGATATGGTCCGTGTGTGTAGGAAGGACAGTTCTTTTGTTCTCAGCAAGCTCACTGTTCTGGCCCGATAGGAAACACTGTAGAGTAGAAGAGTGCTCTTTTCTCAAAAGCAGAGTGTGTTTCTTGTAAAACGAGCTATCGTTTGTTTCCCAGTCCTAAATGGAGTTGAATCACATGCAGTTTCTGGTCCTATGAGCAAGAGTTGTTTTCTGGTAAGAATAGTCACTATTGCGCTGCCATTGCCATACACAGGACAAATAGCACTGGCGTCTGTTCCCAGCAAGTACAGTGTATTGGACTGAAGGGGATCTACTGTTCTTGTCAGGTTCCTAAACAGAATTGAACTAGATATGGCCGTGTGTGTAGGAAGCACAGTTCTTTTGTTCTGAGCAAGCTCACTGTTCTGGCCCTACAGGAAACACAGCAGAGTAGAAGAGTGCTCTTTTCTCAAAAGCAGAGTGTATTTCTTGTAAGGCGAGCTAGCGTTTGTTTCACAGTCCTAAATGGAGTTGAGTCACATGCAGTTTCTGGTCCTAGGAACAAGAGTTGTTTTCTGGTAAGAAGAGTCACTATTGTGCTGCCATTGTCATACACAGGGCAAATAGTACTGGCGTTTGTTCCCAGCATGTACAGTGTATTGGGCTGAAGAGGATCTACTGTTCTTGTCAGTTTCCTAAGCAGAATTGAATAGATATGGCCCCTGTGTGCAGGAAGCACAGTTCTTTTGTTCTGAGGAAGCTCACTCATCTGGCCCTATAGGAAACACAGTATAGTAGAAGAATGCTCTTTTGTCAAAAGCACAGAGTTTTTCTTGTAAGGCGAGCTCGCATTTCTTTCCCAGTCCTAAATGGAGTTGAGACACATGCAGTTTTTGGTCCTACGAGCAAGAGTTTTTTTCTGGTAAGAAGAGTCACTATTGCACTCTCATAGCCATACACAGTGCAAATAGCCCTTGCATCTGTTCCCAGCAAGTACAGTGTATTGGACTGAAGAGGATCTACTATTCTTGTCATTTTTTTAAACAGAGTTGAACTAGATATGCCCCGTGTGTGTAGGAAGCACAGTTCTTTTGTTCTGAGCAAGCTCACTGTTCGGACCCCATAGGAAACTCAGTAGAGTAGAAGAGTGCTCTTTTCTCAAAAGCAGAGTGTGTTTCATGTAAGGCGAGCTAGCATTTGTTTCCCAGTCCTAAATGGAGTTGAATCACATGTAGTTTCTGGTCCTACCAGCAAGAGTTGTTTTCTGGTAAGAAGAGTCACTATTGCGCTCCCATTGTCATACACAGGGCAAATAGCACTCGCGTCTGTTCCCAGCAAGTACAGTGTATTGGACTGAAGAGGATCTACTATTCTTGTCAGTTTCCTAAGCAGAATTGAACTAGATATGACCGTGTGTGTAGGAAGCACAGTTCTTTTGTTCTGAGCAAGCTCACTGTTTTGGTCCTATAGGAAACACAGTTGAGTAGAAGAGTGCTCTTTTCTCAAAAGCAGAGTGTGTTTCTTGTAAGGCGAGCTCGCGTTTGTTTCCCAGTCCTAAATGGAGTTGCGTCACATGCAGTTTTTGGTCCTACGAGCAAGAGTTGTTTTCTGGTAAGAAGAGTCACTATTGTGCTCCAATTGACATACACAGTGCAAAGAGCACTCGCGTCTGTTCCCAGCAAGTACAGTGTATCGGACTGAAGAGGATCTACTGTTCTTGTCAGTTTCCTAAGCAGAGTTGAACTAGATATGGCGCGTGTGTGTAGGAAGAACAGTTCTCTTGTTCTGAGCAAGCTCACTGTTCTGGCCCTATAAGAAACACAGTAGAGTAGAAGAGTGCTCTTTTCTCTAAAGCAGAGTGTGTTTCATGTAAGGCGAGCTAGCATTTGTTTCCCAGTCCTAAATGGAGTTGAATCACATGCAGTTTCTGGTCCTATGAGCAAGAGTTGTTTTCTGGTAAGAAGAGTCACTATTGCACTCTCATAGCCATACACAGTGCAAATAGCACTTGCATCTGTTCCCAGCAAGTACAGTGTATTGGACTGAAGAGGATCTACTGTTCTTGTCATTTTTTTAAACAGAGTTGAACTAGATATGCCCCGTGTGTGTAGGAAGCACAGTTCTTTTGTTCTGAGCAAGCTCACTGTTTTGGTCCTATAGGAAACACAGTTGAGTAGAAGAGTGCTCTTTTCTCAAAAGCAGAGTGTGTTTCTTGAAAGGCGAGCTCGCGTTTGTTTCCCAGTCCTAAATGGAGTTGCGTCACATGCAGTATTTGGTTCTACGAGCAAGAGTTGTTTTCTGGTAAGAAGAGTCACTATTGCGCTCCAATTGATATACACAGTGCAAATAGCACTCGCGTCTGTTCCCCGCAAGTACAGAGTATTGGACTGAATAGGAGCTACTGTTCTTGTCAGTTTCCTAAGCAGAGTTGAACTAGATATGGTCCGTGTGTGTAGGAAGGACAGTTCTTTTGTTCTCAGCAAGCTCACTGTTCTGGCCCGATAGGAAACACTGTAGAGTAGAAGAGTGCTCTTTTCTCAAAAGCAGAGTGTGTTTCTTGTAAAACGAGCTATCGTTTGTTTCCCAGTCCTAAATGGAGTTGAATCACATGCAGTTTCTGGTCCTATGAGCAAGAGTTGTTTTCTGGTAAGAATAGTCACTATTGCGCTGCCATTGCCATACACAGGACAAATAGCACTGGCGTCTGTTCCCAGCAAGTACAGTGTATTGGACTGAAGGGGATCTACTGTTCTTGTCAGGTTCCTAAACAGAATTGAACTAGATATGGCCGTGTGTGTAGGAAGCACAGTTCTTTTGTTCTGAGCAAGCTCACTGTTCTGGCCCTACAGGAAACACAGCAGAGTAGAAGAGTGCTCTTTTCTCAAAAGCAGAGTGTATTTCTTGTAAGGCGAGCTAGCGTTTGTTTCACAGTCCTAAATGGAGTTGAGTCACATGCAGTTTCTGGTCCTAGGAACAAGAGTTGTTTTCTGGTAAGAAGAGTCACTATTGTGCTGCCATTGTCATACACAGGGCAAATAGTACTGGCGTTTGTTCCCAGCATGTACAGTGTATTGGGCTGAAGAGGATCTACTGTTCTTGTCAGTTTCCTAAGCAGAATTGAATAGATATGGCCCCTGTGTGCAGGAAGCACAGTTCTTTTGTTCTGAGGAAGCTCACTCATCTGGCCCTATAGGAAACACAGTATAGTAGAAGAATGCTCTTTTGTCAAAAGCACAGAGTTTTTCTTGTAAGGCGAGCTCGCATTTCTTTCCCAGTCCTAAATGGAGTTGAGACACATGCAGTTTTTGGTCCTACGAGCAAGAGTTTTTTTCTGGTAAGAAGAGTCACTATTGCACTCTCATAGCCATACACAGTGCAAATAGCCCTTGCATCTGTTCCCAGCAAGTACAGTGTATTGGACTGAAGAGGATCTACTATTCTTGTCATTTTTTTAAACAGAGTTGAACTAGATATGCCCCGTGTGTGTAGGAAGCACAGTTCTTTTGTTCTGAGCAAGCTCACTGTTCGGACCCCATAGGAAACTCAGTAGGGTAGAAGAGTGCTCTTTTCTCAAAAGCAGAGTGTGTTTCATGTAAGGCGAGCTAGCATTTGTTTCCCAGTCCTAAATGGAGTTGCGTCACATGCAGTTTTTGGTCCTACAAGCAAGAGTTGTTTTCTGGTAAGAAGAGTCACTATTGCGCTCCAATTGACATACACAGTGCAAAGAGCACTCGCGTCTGTTCCCAGCAAGTACAGTGTATCGGACTGAAGAGGATCTACTGTTCTTGTCAGTTTCCTAAGCAGAGTTGAACTAGATATGGCGCGTGTGTGTAGGAAGAACAGTTCTCTTGTTCTGAGCAAGCTCACTGTTCTGGCCCTATAAGAAACACAGTAGAGTAGAAGAGTGCTCTTTTCTCTAAAGCAGAGTGTGTTTCATGTAAGGCGAGCTAGCATTTGTTTCCCAGTCCTAAATGGAGTTGAATCACATGCAGTTTCTGGTCCTATGAGCAAGAGTTGTTTTCTGGTAAGAAGAGTCACTATTGTGCTCCAATTGCCATACACAGTGCAAATAGCACTCGCGTCTGTTCCCAGCAAGTACAGTGTATTGGACTGAAGAGGAGCTACTGTTCTTGTCAGGTTCCTAAGCAGAGTTGAACTAGATATGGTCCGTGTGTGTAGGAAGCACAGTTCTTTTGTTCTGAGCAAGCTCACTCTGTGGACCCCATAGGAAACACAGTAGAGTAGAAGAGTGCTCTCTTCTCAAAAGCAGAGTGTGTTTCTTGTAAGGCGAGCTAGCATTTGTTTCCCAGTCTTAAATGGAGTTGAATCCCATGCAGTTTCTGGTCCTACGATTAAGAATTGGTTTCTGGTAAGGAAAGACACTATTGAGCTCTCATTGCCATACATAGAGCAAATAGCACTCGGTCCGTTCCCAGCAAGTACAGTGCATCGGACTGAAGAGGAGCTACTGTTCTTGTCAGTTTCCTAAGCAGAGTTGAACTAGATATGGCCCGTGTGAAGGAAGCACAGTTCTTTTGTTCTCAGGAAGCTCACTCATCTGGCCCTATAGGAAACACTTTAGAGAATAAGAGGGCTCTTTTCTCAAAAGCAGAGTGTGTTTCTTGTAAGGCGAGCTAGCATTTGTTTCCCAGTCCTAAATTGAGTTGAATCACATGCAGTTTCTTGTCCTACGAGCAATAGTTGTTTTATGGTAAGAATAGTCACTATTGCGCTGCCTTTGCCATACACAGGACAAATAGCACTGGCGTCTGTTCCCAGCAAGTACAGTGTATTGGACTGAAGGGGATCTACTGTTCTTGTCAGGTTCCTAAACAGAATTGAGCTAGATATGGCCGTGTGTGTAGGAAGCACAGTTCTTTTGTTCTGAGCAAGCTCACTGTTCTGGCCCTACAGGAAACACAGTAGAGTAGAAGAGTGCTCTTTTCTCAAAAGCAGAGTGTATTTCTTGTAAGGCGAGCTAGCGTTTGTTTCACAGTCCTAAATGGAGTTGAGTCACATGCAGTTTCTGGTCCTAGGAACAAGAGTTGTTTTCTGGTAAGAAGAGTCACTATTGTGCTCACATTGTCATACACAGGGCAAATAGTACTGGCGTTTGTTCCCAGCATGTACAGTGTATTGGGCTGAAGAGGATCTACTGTTCTTGTCAGTTTCCTAAGCAGAATTGAATAGACATGGCCCCTGTGTGCAGGAAGCACAGTTCTTTTGTTCTGAGGAAGCTCACTCATCTGGTCCTATAGGAAACACAGTATAGTAGAAGAATGCTCTTTTGTCAAAAGCACAGAGTTTTTCTTGTAAGGCGAGCTCGCATTTCTTTCCCAGTCCTAAATGGAGTTGAGACACATGCAGTTTTTGGTCCTACGAGCAAGAGTTTTTTTCTGGTAAGAAGAGTCACTATTGCACTCTCATAGCCATACACAGTGCAAATAGCACTTGCATCTGTTCCCAGCAAGTACAGTGTATTGGACCGAAGAGGATCTACTGTTCTTGTCATTTTTTTAAACAGAGTTGAACTAGATATGCCCCGTGTGTGTAGGAAGCACAGTTCTTTTGTTCTGAGCAAGCTCACTGTTCGGACCCCATAGGAAACTCAGTAGGGTAGAAGAGTGCTCTTTTCTCAAAAGCAGAGTGTGTTTCATGTAAGGCGAGCTTGCGTTTGTTTCCCAGTCCTAAATGGAGTTGCGTCACATGCAGTTTTTGGTCCTACGAGCAAGAGTTGTTTTCTGGTAAGAAGAGTCACTATTGCGCTCCAATTGACATACACAGTGCAAATAGCACTCGCGTCTGTTCCCCGCAAGTACAGTGTATTGGACTGAATAGGAGCTACTGTTCTTGTCAGTTTCCTAAGCAGAGTTGAACTAGATATGGTCCGTGTGTGTAGGAAGGACAGTTCTTTTGTTCTCAGCAAGCTCACTGTTCTGGCCCAATAGGAAACACTGTAGAGTAGAAGAGTGCTCTTTTCTCAAAAGCAGAGTGTGTTTCTTGTAAAACGAGCTATCGTTTGTTTCCCAGTCCTAAATGGATTTGAATCACATGCAGTTTCTGGTCCTATGAGCAAGAGTTGTTTTCTGGTAAGAAGAGTCACTATTGTGCTCCCATTGTCATACACAGGGCAAATAGCGCTGGCGTCTGTTCCCAGCATGTACAGTGTATTGGACTGAAGAGGATCTACTGTTCTTGTCAGGTTCCTAAGCAGAGTTGAACTAGATATGGCCGTGTGTGTAGGAAGCACAGTTCTTTTGTT
Organism: Peromyscus eremicus; assembly: GCF_949786415.1. NCBI lineage: Eukaryota > Metazoa > Chordata > Mammalia > Rodentia > Cricetidae > Peromyscus > Peromyscus eremicus. The sequence goes on from NW_026735666.1 coordinate 89,437, forward strand.
CTGAGCAAGCTCACTGTTCTGGCTCTATAGGAAACACAGTAGAGTAGAAGAGTGCTCTTTTCTCAAAAGCAGAGTGTGTTTCTTGTAAGGCGAGCTTGCGTTTGTTTCCCAGTCCTAAATGGAGTTGAATCACATGCAGTTTCTGGTCCTACGAGCAAGAGTTGTTTTCTGGTAAGAAAAGTCACTATTGCGCTCCCATTGCCATACACAGTGCAAATACCATCGCGTGTGTTCCCAGCTAGTACAGGGTATCGTACTGAAGAGGAGCTACTGTTTTTGTCAGTTTCCTAAGCAGAGTTGAACTAGATATGGCCCTTGTGTGTAGGAAGCACAGTTTTTTTTTTTCTGAGCAAGATCACTGTTCTGGCCCTACAGGAAACACTTTAGAGTATAAGAGGGCTCTTTTCTCAAAAGCGGAGTGTGTTTCTTGTAATGCGAGCTAGCATTTGTTTCCCAGTCCTAAATGGAGTTGAATCTCATGCAGTTTCTGGTCCTATGAGCAAGAGTTGTTTTCTGGTAAGAAGAGTCACTATTGTGCTCCCATTGCCATACACAGTGCAAATAGCACTCGCGTCTGTTCCCAGCAGGTACAGTGTATCAGACTGAAGAGTAGCTACTGTTGTTATCAGTTTCCTAAACAGAGTTCAACTAGATATGGCCCGTGTGTGTAGGAAGCTCAGTTCTTTTGTTCTGAGCAAGCTCACTGTTTTGCAACATAGGAAACACAGTAGAGTAGAAGAGTGCTCTCTTCTCAAAAGCAGAGTGTGTTTCTTGTAAGGCGAGCTAGCATTTGTTTCCCAGTCTTAAATGGAGTTGAATCCCATGCAGTTTCTGGTCCTAGGAGCAAGAGTTGTTTTCTGGTAAGAAGAGTCACTATTGTGCTCCCATTGTCATACACAGGGCATATAGCACTCGCGGCTGTTCCCAGCAAGAACAGTGTTTTGGACTGAAGAGGATCTACTATTCTTGTCAGTTTCCTAAGCAGAATTGAACTAGATATGACCGTTTGTTTAAGAGGCAGAGTTCTTTTGTTCTGAGCAAGCTCACTGTTTTGGCCCTATAGGAAACACTGTAGAGTAGAAGAGTGCTCTTTTCTCAAAAGCAGAGTGTGTTTCTTGTAAGGCGAGCTAGCATTTGTTTCCCAGTCCTAAATGGAGTTGAGTCACATGCAGTTTTTGCTCCTACGAGCAAGAGTTGTTTTCTGGTAAGAAGAGTCACTATTGTGCTCCAATTGCCATACACAGTGCAAATAGCACTCGCGTCTGTTCCCAGCAAGTACAGTGTATTGGACTGAATAGGTGCTACTGTTCTTGTCAGTTTCCTAAGCAGAGTTGAACTAGATATGGTCCGTGTGTGTAGGAAGCACAGTTCTTTTGTTCTCAGCAAGCTCACTGTTCTGGCCCAATAGGAAACACAGTAGAGTAGAAGAGTGCTCTTTTCTCAAAAGCAGAGTGTGTTTCTTGTAAGGCGAGCTAGCGTTTGTTTCCCAGTCCTAAATGGAGTTGAATCACATGCAGTTTCTGGTCCTACGAGCAACAGTTGTTTTCTGGTAAGGAAGTAACTGTTGTGCTCCCATTACCATACACAGTGCAAATAGCACTCGCGTCTGTTCACAGCAAGTACAGTGTATCGGACTGAAGAGGAGCTACTGTTCTTGTCAGTTTCCTAAGCAGAGTTGAACTAGATATTGTCCGTGTGTAGGAAGCACAGTTTTTTGTTCTGAGCAAGCTCACTCTTTGGACCCCATAGGAAACACAGTAAAGTAGAAGTGTGCTCTTTTCTCAAAAGCAGAGTGTGTTTCTTGTAAGGCGAGCTAGTGTTTGTTTCGCAGTCCTAAATGGAGTTGAATCATATGCAGTTTCTGGTCCTACAAGCAAGAGATGTTTTCTGGTAAGAAGAGTCCCTATTGCGCTCCCATTGTCATACACAGAGCAAATAGTCCTGGCGTCTGTTGCTACCATGTACAGTGAATTGGACTGAAGAGGAGCTACTGTTCTTGTGAGTTTCCTAAGCAGAGTTGAACTAGATATGGCCCGTGTGTGTAGGAAGCACAGTTCTTTTGTTCTGAGCAAGCTCACTGTTCGGACCCATAGGAAACACAGTAGAGTAGAAGAGTGCTCTTTTCTCAAAAGCAGAGTGTGTTTCATGTAAGGCGAGCTAGCATTTGTTTCCCAGTCCTAAATGGAGTTGAATCACATGCAGTTTCTGGTCCTACGAGCAAGAGTTGTTTTCTGGTAAGAAAAGTCACTATTGCGCTCCCATTGCCATACACAGTGCAAATACCATCGCGTGTGTTCCCAGCTAGTACAGGGTATCGTACTGAAGAGGAGCTACTGTTTTTGTCAGTTTCCTAAGCAGAGTTGAACTAGATATGGCCCTTGTGTGTAGGAAGCACAGTTTTTTTTTTCTGAGCAAGATCACTGTTCTGGCCCTATAAGAAACACTTTAGAGTATAAGAGGGCTCTTTTCTCAAAAGCAGAGTGTGTTTCTTGTAATGCGAGCTAGCATTTGTTTCCCAGTCCTAAATGGAGTTGAATCTCATGCAGTTTCTGGTCCTATGAGCAAGAGTTGTTTTCTGGTAAGAAGAGTCACTATTGTGCTCCCATTGCCATACACAGTGCAAATAGCACTCGCGTCTGTTCCCAGCAGGTACAGTGTATCAGACTGAAGAGTAGCTACTGTTGTTATCAGTTTCCTAAACAGAGTTCAACGAGATATGGCCCGTGTGTGTAGGAAGCTCAGTTTTTTTGTTCTGAGCAAGCTCACTGTTTTGACCACATAGGAAACACAGTAGAGTAGAAGAGTGCTCTTTTCTCAAAAGCAGGGTGTGTTTCTTGTAAGGCGAGCTAGTGTTTGTTTCCCAGTCCTAAATGGAGTTGAATCACATGCAGTTTCTGGTCCTACGAGCAAGAGTTGTTTTCTGGTAAGGAAAGTCACTATTGCGCTCCCATTGCCATACACAGTGCAAATAGCACTCGCGTCTGTTCCCAGCAATTACAGTGTATCAGACTGAAGAGGAGCTACTGTTCTTTTCGGTTTCCTAAGCAGAGTTGAACTAGATATGGTCCATGTGTGTAGGAAGCACAGTTTTCTGTTCTGAGCAAGCTCACTGTTTGGACCCGGTAGAAAACTCAATAGAGTAGAAGAGTGCTCTTTTCTCAAAAGCAGAGTGTGTTTCTTGTAAGGCGAGCTAGCATTTGTTTCCCAGTCCTAAATGGAGATGAATCACATGCAGTTTCTGGTCCTACGAGCAATAGTTGTTTTATGGTAAGAATAGTCACTATTGCGCTGCCATTGCCATACACAGGACAAATAGCACTGGCGTCTGTTCCCAGCAAGTACAGTGTATTGGACTGAAGGGGATCTACTGTTCTTGTCAGGTTCCTAAACAGAATTGAATTAGATATGGCCGTGTGTGTAGGAAGCACAGTTCTTTTGTTCTCAGCAAGCTCACTGTTCTGGCCCAATAGGAAACACAGTAGAGTAGAAGAGTGCTCTTTTCTCAAAAGCAGAGTGTGTTTATTGTAAGGCGAGCTAGCGTTTGTTTCCCAGTCCTAAATGGAGTTGAATCACATGCAGGTTCTGGTCCTACGAGCAAGAGTTGTTTTCTGGTAAGGAAGTAACTGTTGTGCTCCCATTGCCATACACAGTGCAAATAGAACTCGCGTCTGTTCACAGCAAGTACAGTGTATCGGACTGAAGAGGAGCTACTGTTCTTGTCAGTTTCCTAAGCAGAGTTGAACTAGATATTGTCCGTGTGTAGGAAGCACAGTTTTTTGTTCTGAGCAAGCTCACTGTTTGGACCCCATAGGAAACACAGTAAAGTAGAAGAGTGCTCTTTTCTCAAAAGCAGAGTGTGTTTCTCGTAAGGCGAGCTAGTGTTTGTTTCGCAGTCCTAAATGGAGTTGAATCACATGCAGTTTCTGGTCCTAAGAGCAAGAGTTGTTTTCTGGAAAGAGGAGTCACTATTGCGCTGCCATTGCCATACACAGGACAAATAGCACTGTTGTCTGTTCCCAGCAAGTACAGTGTATTAGACTGAAGAGAATCTACTGTTCTTGTCAGGTTTATAAGCAGAATTGAACTAGATATGACCATGTGTGTAGGAAGCACAGTTTTTTTTGTTCTGAGCAAGCTCACTGTTCGGACCCCATAGGAAACACAGTAGAGTAGAAGAGTGCTCTTTTCTCTAAAGCAGATTGTGTTTATTTTAAGGTGAGCTAGCATTTGTTTCCCAGTTCTAAATGGAGTTGAATCACATACAGTTTCTGGTCTTACGAGCAAGAGTTGTTTTCTGGTAAGGAAAGTCACTATTGCGCTCCCATTGACATACACAGTGCAAATAGCACTCGCGTCTGTTCCCAGAAAGTACAGTGTATTGGACTGAAGAGGAGCTACTGTTCTTGTCAGTTTCCTAAGCAGAGTTGTACTAGATATGGCCCGTGTGTGTAGGAAGCACAGTTCTTTTGTTCTGAGCAAGCTCACTGTTCTGGCCCTATAGGAAACACAGTAGAGTAGAAGAGTGCTCTTTTCTCTAAGCAGAGTGTGTTTCTTGTAAGGCCAGCTAGCGTTTGTTTCCCAGTCCTAAATGGAGTTGAATCACATGCAGTTTCCTGTCCTACGAGCAAGAGTTGTTTTCTGGTAAGAAGTGTCACTGTTGTGCTCCAATTGTCATACACAGGGCAAATAGAACTGGAGTCTGTTCCCAGTATGTACAGTGTATTGGAATGAACAGGATCTACTGTTCTTGTCAGGATCCTAAGCAGAGTTGAACTAGATATGGCCGTGTGTGTAGGAAGCACAGTTCTTTTGTTCTGAGCAAGCTCACTGTTCTGGCACTATAGGAAACACAGTAGAGTAGAACAGTGCTCTTTTCTCAAAAGCAGAGTGTGTTTCTTGTAAGTCGACCAGCGTTTGTTTCCCAGTCCTAAATGGAGTGGATTCACAAGCAGTTTCTGGTCCTAAGAGCAAGAGTTTTTTTCTGGTAAGGAAGTCACTATTGTGCTCCCATTGCCATACACAGTGCAAATAGCACTCGCGTCTGTTCCCAGCAATTACAGTGTATCGGACTGAAGAGGAGCTACTGTTCTTGTCAGTTTCCTAATCAGAGTTGAACGAGATATGGCCCGTGTGTGTAGGAAGCTCAGTTCTTTTGTTCTGAGCAAGCTCACTGTTTGGACCACATAGGAAACACAGTAGAGTAGAAGAGTGCTCTTTTCTCTAAAGCAGAGTGTGTTTCTTGTAAGGCAAGCTAGCGTTTGTTTCCCAGTCCTAAATGGAGTTGAATCACATGCAGTTTTTTGTCCTACGAGCAAGAGTTGTTTTATGGTAAGAAGAGTCACTATTGCAATGCCATTGCCATACACAAGACAAATAGCACTGGCGTCTGTTGCCAGGAAGTACAGTGTATTGGACTGAAGAGGATCTACTGTTCTTGTCAGGTTTATAAGAGAATTGAACTAGATATGGCCATGTGTGTAGGAAGCACAGTTTTTTTGTTCTGAGCAAGTTCACTGTTCGGACCCCATAGGAAACACAGTAGAGTAGAAGAGTGCTCTTTTCTCTAAAGCAGATTGTGTTTCTTGTAAGGCGAGCTAGCAATTGTTTCCCAGTCCTAAATGGCGTTGAATAACATACAGTTTCTGGTCCTACGAGCAAGAGTTGTTTTCTGGTAAGGAAAGCCACTATTGCGCTCCCATTGACATACACAGTGCAAATAGCACTCACGTCTGTTCCCAGCAAGTACAGTGTATTGGACTGAAGAGGAGCTACTGTTCTTGTCAGTTTCCAAAGCAGAGTTGAACTAGATATGGCCCGTGTGTGTAGAAAGCACAGTTCTTTTGTTCTGAGCAAGCTCACTGTTCTGGCCCTATAGGAAACACAGTAGAGTAGAAGAGTGCTCTTTTCTCTAAAGCAGAGTGTGTTTCTTGTAAGGCGAGCTAGCGTTTGTTTCCCAGTCCTAAATGGAGTTGCGTCACATGCAGTTTTTGGTCTACGAGCAAGAGTTGTTTTCTGGTAAGAAGAGTCACTATTGCACTCCAATTGACATACACAGTGCAAATAGCACTCGCGTCTGTTCCCCGCAAGTACAGTGTATTGGACTGAATAGGAGCTACTGTTCTTGTCAGTTTCCTAAGCAGAGTTGAACTAGATATGGTCCGCGTGTGTAGGAAGGACAGTTCTTTTGTTCTCAGCAAGCTCACTGTTCTGGCCCGATAGGAAACACTGTAGAGTAGAAGAGTGCTCTTTTCTCAAAAGCAGAGTGTGTTTCTTGTAAAACGAGCTATCCTTTGTTTCCCAGTCCTAAATGGAGTTGAATCACATGCAGTTTCTGGTCCTACGAGCAAGAGTTGTTTTCTGGTAAGAAGAGTCACTATTGCGCTGCCATTGCCCTACACAGGACAAATAGCACTGGCGTCTGTTCCCAGCAAGTACAGTGTATTGGACTGAAGAAGATCTACTATTATTGTCAGGTTCCTAAGCAGACTTGAACGAGATATGGCCGTGTGTGTAGGAAGCACAGTTTTTTTGTTCTCAGCAAGCTCACTTTTCAGAACACATAGGAAACACAGTAGAGTAGAAGAGTGCTCTTTTCTCAAAAGCAGAGTGTTTTTCTTGGAAGTCGAGCTAGCGTTTGTTTCCCAGTCCTAAATGGAGTTGAGTCACATGCAGTTTTTTGTGCTACGAGCAAGAGTTGTTTTCTGGTAAGACAAGTCACTATTGTGCTCCAATTGCCATACACAGTGCAAATAGCACTCGCGTCTGTTCCCAGCATGTACAGTGTATTCGACTGAAGAGAAGCTACTGTTCTTGTTTGTTTCCTAAGCAGAGTTGAACTAGATATGGCCTGTGTGTGTAGGAAGCACAGTTCTTTTGTTCTGAGCAAGCTCACTCTTTGGACCCCATAGGAAAAACAGTAGAGTAGAAGAGTGCTCTTTTCTCAAAAGCAGAGTGTGTTTCTTGTAAGGCGATCTAGAGTTTGTTTCCCAGTCCTAAATGGAGTGGAATCACATGCAGTTTGTGGTCCTACGAGCAAGAATTGTTTTCTGGTAAGAAGAGTCACTATTGTGCTCTAAATGCCATACACAGTGCAAATAGCACTCGCGTCTGTTCCCAGCAAGTACAGTATATTGGACTGAATAGGAGCTACTGTTCCTGTCAGTTTCCTAAGCAGAGTTGAACTAGATATGGTCCATGTGTGTAGGAAGCTCAGTTCTTTTGTTCTGACCAAGCACACTGTTTGGACCCCATAGGAAACACAGTAGAGTAGAAGAGTGCTCTTTTCTCAAAAGCAGAGTGTGTTTCTTGTAAGGCGAGCTAGCGTTTGTTTCCTAGTCCTAAATGGAGTGGAATCACATGCAGTTTGTGGTCCTACGTGCAAGAGTTGTTTTATGGTAAGAATAGTCACTATTGCGCTGCCATTGCCACATACAGGACAAATAGCACTGGCGTCTGTTCCCAGCAAGTACAGTGTATTGTACTGAAGAGGATCTACTGCTCTGGTCAGGTTCCTAAGCAGAATTGAACTAGATATGGCCGTGTGTGTAGGAAGCACAGTTCTTTTGTTCTGAGCAAGCTCACTGTTCTGGCCCTATAGGAAACACAGTAGAGTAGATGAGTGCTCTTTTCTCTAAAGCAGAGTGTGTTTCTTATAAGGCGAGCTAGCGTTTGTTTCCCAGTCCTAAATGGAGTTGAATCTCATGCAGTTTCTCGTCCTACGAACAAGAGTTGTTTTTGGTAAGGAAAGTCACATTGCGCACCCATTGCCATACACAGTGCAAATAGCACTCGTGTCTGTTCCCAGCAAGTACAGTGTATTGGACTGAATAGGTGCTATTGTTCTTGTCTGTTTTCTAAGCAGAGTTGAAGTAGATATGGCCCGTGTGTGTAGGAAGCACAGTTCTTTTGTTCTGAGCAAGCTCACTGTTTGGACCCCATAGGAAACACAGTAGAGTAGAAGAGTGCTCTTTTCTCTAAAGCAGAGTGTGTTTCTTGTAAGGCGAGCTAGCGTTTGTTTCGCAGTCCTAAATGGAGTTGAATCCCATGCAGTTTCTGGTACTACGAGCAAGAGTTGTTTTCTGGTAAGAAGAGTCACTATTGTGCTCCAAATGCCATACACAGTGCAAATAGCACTCGCGTCTGTTCCAGGCATGTACAGTGTATTGGACTGAATAGGAGCTACTGTTCTTGTCAGTTTCCTAAGCAGAGTTGAACTATATGGTCCGTGTGTGTAGGAAGCACAGTTCTTTTGTTCTGAGCAAGCTCACTGTTTGGACCCCATAGGAAACACAGTAGAGTAGAAGAGTGCTCTTTTCTAAAAAGCAGAGAGTGTTTCTTGTAAGGCGAGCTAGCATTTGTTTCCCAGTCCTAAGTGGCGTTGAATCACATGCAGTTTGTGTTCCTACGAGCAAGAGTTGTTTTCTGGTAAGGAAAGACACTATTGCGCTCTCATTGAAATACACAGTGCAAATAGCACTGGCGTCTCTTCCCAGCAAGTACAGTGTATTGGACTGAAGAGGAGCTACTGTTCTTGTCAGTTTACTAAGCAGAGTTGAACTAGATATGGTCCATGTGTGTAGGAAGCACAGTTCTTTTGTTCTGAGCAAGCTCATTGTTCTGGCCCTATAGGAAACACATTAGAGTAGAAGAGTGCTCTTTTCTCAAAAGCAGAGTGTGTTTCTTGTAAGGCGAGCTCGCATTTGTTTCCCAGTCCTAAATGGAGTTGCGTCACATGCAGTTTTTGGTCCTACGAGCAAGAGTTGTTTTCTGGTAAGAAGAGTCACTATTGGGCTCCAATTGACATACACAGTGCAAAGAGCACTCGCGTCTGTTCCCAGCAAGTACAGTGTATCGGACTGAAGAGGATCTACTGTTCTTGTCAGTTTCCTAAGCAGAGTTGAACTAGATATGGCGCGTGTGTGTAGGAAGAACAGTTCTCTTGTTCTGAGCAAGCTCACTGTTCTGGCCCTGTAAGAAACACAGTAGAGTAGAAGAGTGCTCTTTTCTCTAAAGCAGAGTGTGTTTCATGTAAGGCGAGCTAGCATTTGTTTCCCAGTCCTAAATGGAGTTGAATCACATGCAGTTTCTGGTCCTATGAGCAAGAGTTGTTTTCTGGTAAGAAGAGTCACTATTGCACTCTCATAGCCATACACAGTGCAAATAGCACTTGCATCTGTTCCCAGCAAGTACAGTGTATTGGACTGAAGAGGATCTACTGTTCTTGTCATTTTTTTAAACAGAGTTGAACTAGATATGCCCCGTGTGTGTAGGAAGCACAGTTCTTTTGTTCTGAGCAAGCTCACTGTTTTGGTCCTATAGGAAACACAGTTGAGTAGAAGAGTGCTCTTTTCTCAAAAGCAGAGTGTGTTTCTTGAAAGGCGAGCTCGCGTTTGTTTCCCAGTCCTAAATGGAGTTGCGTCACATGCAGTATTTGGTCCTACGAGCAAGAGTTGTTTTCTGGTAAGAAGAGTCACTATTGCGCTCCAATTGATATACACAGTGCAAATAGCACTCGCGTCTGTTCCCTGCAAGTACAGAGTATTGGACTGAATAGGAGCTACTGTTCTTGTCAGTTTCCTAAGCAGAGTTGAACTAGATAAGGTCCGTGTGTGTAGGAAGGACAGTTCTTTTGTTCTCAGCAAGCTCACTGTTCTGGCCCGATAGGAAACACTGTAGAGTAGAAGAGTGCTCTTTTCTCAAAAGCAGAGTGTGTTTCTTGTAAAACGAGCTATCGTTTGTTTCCCAGTCCTAAATGGAGTTGAATCACATGCAGTTTCTGGTCCTATGAGCAAGAGTTGTTTTCTGGTAAGAATAGTCACTATTGCGCTGCCATTGCCATACACAGGACAAATAGCACTGGCGTCTGTTCCCAGCAAGTACAGTGTATTGGACTGAAGGGGATCTACTGTTCTTGTCAGGTTCCTAAACAGAATTGAACTAGATATGGCCGTGTGTGTAGGAAGCACAGTTCTTTTGTTCTGAGCAAGCTCACTGTTCTGGCCCTACAGGAAACACAGCAGAGTAGAAGAGTGCTCTTTTCTCAAAAGCAGAGTGTATTTCTTGTAAGGCGAGCTAGCGTTTGTTTCACAGTCCTAAATGGAGTTGAGTCACATGCAGTTTCTGGTCCTAGGAACAAGAGTTGTTTTCTGGTAAGAAGAGTCACTATTGTGCTCACATTGTCATACACAGGGCAAATAGTACTGGCGTTTGTTCCCAGCATGTACAGTGTATTGGGCTGAAGAGGATCTACTGTTCTTGTCAGTTTCCTAAGCAGAATTGAATAGATATGGCCCCTGTGTGCAGGAAGCACAGTTCTTTTGTTCTGAGGAAGCTCACTCATCTGGCCCTATAGGAAACACAGTATAGTAGAAGAATGCTCTTTTGTCAAAAGCACAGAGTTTTTCTTGTAAGGCGAGCTCGCATTTCTTTCCCAGTCCTAAATGGAGTTGAGACACATGCAGTTTTTGGTCCTACGAGCAAGAGTTTTTTTCTGGTAAGAAGAGTCACTATTGCACTCTCATAGCCATACACAGTGCAAATAGCCCTTGCATCTGTTCCCAGCAAGTACAGTGTATTGGACTGAAGAGGATCTACTATTCTTGTCATTTTTTTAAACAGAGTTGAACTAGATATGCCCCGTGTGTGTAGGAAGCACAGTTCTTTTGTTCTGAGCAAGCTCACTGTTCGGACCCCATAGGAAACTCAGTAGGGTAGAAGAGTGCTCTTTTCTCAAAAGCAGAGTGTGTTTCATGTAAGGCGAGCTAGCATTTGTTTCCCAGTCCTAAATGGAGTTGCGTCACATGCAGTTTTTGGTCCTACAAGCAAGAGTTGTTTTCTGGTAAGAAGAGTCACTATTGCGCTCCAATTGACATACACAGTGCAAAGAGCACTCGCGTCTGTTCCCAGCAAGTACAGTGTATCGGACTGAAGAGGATCTACTGTTCTTGTCAGTTTCCTAAGCAGAGTTGAACTAGATATGGCGCGTGTGTGTAGGAAGAACAGTTCTCTTGTTCTGAGCAAGCTCACTGTTCTGGCCCTATAAGAAACACAGTAGAGTAGAAGAGTGCTCTTTTCTCTAAAGCAGAGTGTGTTTCATGTAAGGCGAGCTTGCCTTTGTTTCCCAGTCCTAAATGGAGTTGTATCACATGCAGTTTCTGGTCCTATGAGCAAGAGTTGTTTTCTGGTAAGAAGAGTCACTATTTCGCTCCAATTGCCATACACAGTGCAAATAGCACTCGCGTCTGTTCCCAGCAAGTAAAGTGAATTGGACTGAATAGGAGCTACTGTTCTTGTCAGTTTCCAAAGCATAGTTGAACTAGATATGGTCCGTTTGTGTAGGAAGCACAGTTCTTTTGTTCTCAGCAAGCTCACTGTTCTGGCCCTATAGGAAACACAGTAGAGTAGAAGAGTGCTCTTTTCTCTAAAGCAGAGTGTGTTTCTTGTAAGGCGAGCTAGGGTTTGTGTCCCAGTCCTAAATGGAGTTGAATCACATGCAGTTTCTGGTCCTACGAGCAAGAGTTGTTTTATGGTAAGAATAGTCACTATTGCGCTGCCATTGCCATACACAGGACAAATAGCACTGGCATCTGTTCCCAGCAAGTACAGTGTATTGCACTGAAGAGGATCTACTATTCTTGTCAATTTCCTAAGCAGAATTGAACTAGATATGACCGTATGTGTAGGAAGCAGAGTTCTTTTGTTCTGAGCAAGCTCACTGTTTTGGTCTTAATGGAAACACAGTTGAGTAGAAGAGTGCTCTTTTCTCAAAAGCAGAGTGTGTTTCTTGTAAGGCGAACTCGCGTTTGTTTCCCAGGCCTAAATGGAGTTGAGTCACATGCAATTTTTTGTCCTATGAGCTAGAGTTGTTTTCTGGTAAGACAAGTCACTATTGTGCTCCAATTGCCATACACAGTGCAAATAGCACTCGCGTCTGTTCCCAGCAAGTACAGTGTATTGGACTGAAGAGGAGCTACTGTTCTTGTCAGGTTCCTAAGCAGAGTTGAACTAGATATGGTCCGTGTGTGTAGGAAGCACAGTTCTTTTGTTCTGAGCAAGCTCACTCTGTGGACCCCATAGGAAACACAGTAGAGTAGAAGAGTGCTCTCTTCTCAAAAGCAGAGTGTGTTTCTTGTAAGGCGAGCTAGCATTTGTTTCCCAGTCTTAAATGGAGTTGAATCCCATGCAGTTTCTGGTCCTACGATTAAGAATTGGTTTCTGGTAAGGAAAGACACTATTGAGCTCTCATTGCCATACATAGAGCAAATAGCACTCGTTCCGTTCCCAGCAAGTACAGTGCATCGGACTGAAGAGGAGCTACTGTTCTTGTCAGTTTCCTAAGCAGAGTTGAACTAGATATGGCCCGTGTGAAGGAAGCACAGTTCTTTTGTTCTGAGGAAGCTCACTCATCTGGCCCTATAGGAAACACTTTAGAGAATAAGAGGGCTCTTTTCTCAAAAGCAGAGTGTGTTTCTTGTAAGGCGAGCTAGCATTTGTTTCCCAGTCCTAAATTGAGTTGAATCACATGCAGTTTCTTGTCCTACGAGCAATAGTTGTTTTATGGTAAGAATAGTCACTATTGCGCTGCCATTGCCATACACAGGGCAAATAGCACTGGCGTCTGTTCCCAGCAAGTACAGTGTATTGGACTGAAGGGGATCTACTGTTCTTGTCAGGTTCCTAAACAGAATTGAACTAGATATGGCCGTGTGTGTAGGAAGCACAGTTCTTTTGTTCTGAGCAAGCTCACTGTTCTGGCCCTACAGGAAACACAGCAGAGTAGAAGAGTGCTCTTTTCTCAAAAGCAGAGTGTATTTCTTGTAAGGCGAGCTAGCGTTTGTTTCACAGTCCTAAATGGAGTTGAGTCACATGCAGTTTCTGGTCCTAGGAACAAGAGTTGTTTTCTGGTAAGAAGAGTCACTATTGTGCTCACATTGTCATACACAGGGCAAATAGTACTGGCGTTTGTTCCCAGCATGTACAGTGTATTGGGCTGAAGAGGATCTACTGTTCTTGTCAGTTTCCTAAGCAGAATTGAATAGATATGGCCCCTGTGTGCAGGAAGCACAGTTCTTTTGTTCTGAGGAAGCTCACTCATCTGGCCCTATAGGAAACACAGTATAGTAGAAGAATGCTCTTTTGTCAAAAGCACAGAGTTTTTCTTGTAAGGCGAGCTCGCATTTCTTTCCCAGTCCTAAATGGAGTTGAGACACATGCAGTTTTTGGTCCTACGAGCAAGAGTTTTTTTCTGGTAAGAAGAGTCACTATTGCACTCTCATAGCCATACACAGTGCAAATAGCCCTTGCATCTGTTCCAGCAAGTAAAGTGTATTGGACTGAAGAGGATCTACTATTCTTTTCATTTTTTTAAACAGAGTTGAACTAGATATGCCCCATGTGTGTAGGAAGCACAGTTCTTTTGTTCTGAGCAAGCTCACTGTTCGGACCCCATAGGAAACTCAGTAGGGTAGAAGAGTGCTCTTTTCTCAAAAGCAGAGTGTGTTTCATGTAAGGCGAGCTAGCATTTGTTTTCCAGTCCTAAATGGAGTTGAATCACATGTAGTTTCTGGTCCTACGAGCAAGAGTTGTTTTCTGGTAAGAAGAGTCACTATTGCGCTCCCATTGTCATACACAGGGCAAATAGCACTCGCGTCTGTTCCCAGCAAGTACAGTGTATCGGACTGAAGAGGATCTACTATTCTTGTCAGTTTCCTAAGCAGAATTGAACTAGATATGACCGTGTGTGTAGGAAGCACAGTTCTTTTGTTCTGAGCAAGCTCACTGTTTTGGTCCTATAGGAAACACAGTTGAGTAGAAGAGTGCTCTTTTCTCAAAAGCAGAGTGTGTTTCTTGTAAGGCGAGCTCGCGTTTGTTTCCCAGTCCTAAATGGAGTTGCATCACATGCAGTTTTTGGTCCTACGAGCAAGAGTTGTTTTCTGGTAAGAAGAGTCACTATTGCGCTCCAATTGACATACACAGTGCAAAGAGCACTCGCGTCTGTTCCCAGCAAGTACAGTGTATCGGACTGAAGAGGATCTACTGTTCTTGTCAGTTTCCTAAGCAGAGTTGAACTAGATATGGCGCGTGTGTGTAGGAAGAACAGTTCTCTTGTTCTGAGCAAGCTCACTGTTCTGGCCCTCTAAGAAACACAGTAGAGTAGAAGAGTGCTCTTTTCTCTAAAGCAGAGTGTGTTTCATGTAAGGCGAGCTTGCCTTTGTTTCCCAGTCCTAAATGGAGTTGTATCACATGCAGTTTCTGGTCCTATGAGCAAGAGTTGTTTTCTGGTAAGAAGAGTCACTATTTCGCTCCAATTGCCATACACAGTGCAAATAGCACTCGCGTCTGTTCCCAGCAAGTAAAGTGAATTGGACTGAATAGGAGCTACTGTTCTTGTCAGTTTCCAAAGCATAGTTGAACTAGATATGGTCCGTTTGTGTAGGAAGCACAGTTCTTTTGTTCTCAGCAAGCTCACTGTTCTGGCCCTATAGGAAACACAGTAGAGTAGAAGAGTGCTCTTTTCTCTAAAGCAGAGTGTGTTTCTTGTAAGGCGAGCTAGGGTTTGTGTCCCAGTCCTAAATGGAGTTGAATCACATGCAGTTTCTGGTCCTACGAGCAAGAGTTGTTTTATGGTAAGAATAGTCACTATTGCGCTGCCATTGCCATACACAGGACAAATAGCACTGGCATCTGTTCCCAGCAAGTACAGTGTATTGCACTGAAGAGGATCTACTATTCTTGTCAATTTCCTAAGCAGAATTGAACTAGATATGACCGTATGTGTAGGAAGCAGAGTTCTTTTGTTCTGAGCAAGCTCACTGTTTTGGTCTTAATGGAAACACAGTTGAGTAGAAGAGTGCTCTTTTCTCAAAAGCAGAGTGTGTTTCTTGTAAGGCGAACTCGCGTTTGTTTCCCAGGCCTAAATGGAGTTGAGTCACATGCAGTTTTTTGTCCTATGAGCTAGAGTTGTTTTCTGGTAAGACAAGTCACTATTGTGCTCCAATTGCCATACACAGTGCAAATAGCACTCGCGTCTCTTCCCAGCAAGTACAGTGTATTGGACTGAAGAGGAGCTACTGTTCTTGTCAGGTTCCTAAGCAGAGTTGAACTAGATATGGTCCGTGTGTGTAGGAAGCACAGTTCTTTTGTTCTGAGCAAGCTCACTCTGTGGACCCCATAGGAAACACAGTAGAGTAGAAGAGTGCTCTCTTCTCAAAAGCAGAGTGTGTTTCTTGTAAGGCGAGCTAGCATTTGTTTCCCAGTCTTAAATGGAGTTGAATCCCATGCAGTTTCTGGTCCTACGATTAAGAATTGGTTTCTGGTAAGGAAAGACACTATTGAGCTCTCATTGCCATACATAGAGCAAATAGCACTCGTTCCGTTCCCAGCAAGTACAGTGCATCGGACTGAAGAGGAGCTACTGTTCTTGTCAGTTTCCTAAGCAGAGTTGAACTAGATATGGCCCGTGTGAAGGAAGCACAGTTCTTTTGTTCTGAGGAAGCTCACTCATCTGGCCCTATAGGAAACACTTTAGAGAATAAGAGGGCTCTTTTCTCAAAAGCAGAGTGTGTTTCTTGTAAGGCGAGCTAGCATTTGTTTCCCAGTCCTAAATTGAGTTGAATCACATGCAGTTTCTTGTCCTACGAGCAATAGCTGTTTTATGGTAAGAATAGTCACTATTGCGCTGCCATTGCCATACACAGGACAAATAGCACTGGCGTCTGTTCCCAGCAAGTACAGTGTATTGGACTGAAGGGGATCTACTGTTCTTGTCAGGTTCCTAAACAGAATTGAACTAGATATGGCCGTGTGTGTAGGAAGCACAGTTCTTTTGTTCTGAGCAAGCTCACTGTTCTGGCCCTACAGGAAACACAGCAGAGTAGAAGAGTGCTCTTTTCTCAAAAGCAGAGTGTATTTCTTGTAAGGCGAGCTAGCGTTTGTTTCACAGTCCTAAATGGAGTTGAGTCACATGCAGTTTCTGGTCCTAGGAACAAGAGTTGTTTTCTGGTAAGAAGAGTCACTATTGTGCTGCCATTGTCATACACAGGGCAAATAGTACTGGCGTTTGTTCCCAGCATGTACAGTGTATTGGGCTGAAGAGGATCTACTGTTCTTGTCAGTTTCCTAAGCAGAATTGAATAGATATGGCCCCTGTGTGCAGGAAGCACAGTTCTTTTGTTCTGAGGAAGCTCACTCATCTGGCCCTATAGGAAACACAGTATAGTAGAAGAATGCTCTTTTGTCAAAAGCACAGAGTTTTTCTTGTAAGGCGAGCTCGCATTTCTTTCCCAGTCCTAAATGGAGTTGAGACACATGCAGTTTTTGGTCCTACGAGCAAGAGTTTTTTTCTGGTAAGAAGAGTCACTATTGCACTCTCATAGCCATACACAGTGCAAATAGCCCTTGCATCTGTTCCCAGCAAGTAAAGTGTATTGGACTGAAGAGGATCTACTATTCTTGTCATTTTTTTAAACAGAGTTGAACTAGATATGCCCCGTGTGTGTAGGAAGCACAGTTCTTTTGTTCTGAGCAAGCTCACTGTTCGGACCCCATAGGAAACTCAGTAGGGTAGAAGAGTGCTCTTTTCTCAAAAGCAGAGTGTGTTTCATGTAAGGCGAGCTAGCATTTGTTTCCCAGTCCTAAATGGAGTTGAATCACATGTAGTTTCTGGTCCTACGAGCAAGAGTTGTTTTCTGGTAAGAAGAGTCACTATTGCGCTCCCATTGTCATACACAGGGCAAATAGCACTCGCGTCTGTTCCCAGCAAGTACAGTGTATTGGACTGAAGAGGATCTACTATTCTTGTCAGTTTCCTAAGCAGAATTGAACTAGATATGACCGTGTGTGTAGGAAGCACAGTTCTTTTGTTCTGAGCAAGCTCACTGTTTTGGTCCTATAGGAAACACAGTTGAGTAGAAGAGTGCTCTTTTCTCAAAAGCAGAGTGTGTTTCTTGTAAGGCGAGCTCGCGTTTGTTTCCCAGTCCTAAATGGAGTTGCGTCACATGCAGTTTTTTGTCCTACGAGCAAGAGTTGTTTTCTGGTAAGAAGAGTCACTATTGCGCTCCAATTGACATACACAGTGCAAAGAGCACTCGCGTCTGTTCCCAGCAAGTACAGTGTATCGGACTGAAGAGGATCTACTGTTCTTGTCAGTTTCCTAAGCAGAGTTGAACTAGATATGGCGCGTGTGTGTAGGAAGAACAGTTCTCTTGTTCTGAGCAAGCTCACTGTTCTGGCCCTATAAGAAACACAGTAGAGTAGAAGAGTGCTCTTTTCTCTAAAGCAGAGTGTGTTTCATGTAAGGCGAGCTAGCATTTGTTTCCCAGTCCTAAATGGAGTTGAATCACATGCAGTTTCTGGTCCTATGAGCAAGAGTTGTTTTCTGGTAAGAAGAGTCACTATTGCACTCTCATAGCCATACACAGTGCAAATAGCACTTGCATCTGTTCCCAGCAAGTACAGTGTATTGGACTGAAGAGGATCTACTGTTCTTGTCATTTTTTTAAACAGAGTTGAACTAGATATGCCCCGTGTGTGTAGGAAGCACAGTTCTTTTGTTCTGAGCAAGCTCACTGTTTTGGTCCTATAGGAAACACAGTTGAGTAGAAGAGTGCTCTTTTCTCAAAAGCAGAGTGTGTTTCTTGAAAGGCGAGCTCGCGTTTGTTTCCCAGTCCTAAATGGAGTTGCGTCACATGCAGTATTTGGTCCTACGAGCAAGATTTGTTTTCTGGTAAGAAGAGTCACTATTGCGCTCCAATTGATATACACAGTGCAAATAGCACTCGCGTCTGTTCCCCGCAAGTACAGAGTATTGGACTGAATAGGAGCTACTGTTCTTGTCAGTTTCCTAAGCAGAGTTGAACTAGATATGGTCCGTGTGTGTAGGAAGGACAGTTCTTTTGTTCTCAGCAAGCTCACTGTTCTGGCCCGATAGGAAACACTGTAGAGTAGAAGAGTGCTCTTTTCTCAAAAGCAGAGTGTGTTTCTTGTAAAACGAGCTATCGTTTGTTTCCCAGTCCTAAATGGAGTTGAATCACATGCAGTTTCTGGTCCTATGAGCAAGAGTTGTTTTCTGGTAAGAATAGTCACTATTGCGCTGCCATTGCCATACACAGGACAAATAGCACTGGCGTCTGTTCCCAGCAAGTACAGTGTATTGGACTGAAGGGGATCTACTGTTCTTGTCAGGTTCCTAAACAGAATTGAACTAGATATGGCCGTGTGTGTAGGAAGCACAGTTCTTTTGTTCTGAGCAAGCTCACTGTTCTGGCCCTACAGGAAACACAGCAGAGTAGAAGAGTGCTCTTTTCTCAAAAGCAGAGTGTATTTCTTGTAAGGCGAGCTAGCATTTGTTTCACAGTCCTAAATGGAGTTGAGTCACATGCAGTTTCTGGTCCTAGGAACAAGAGTTGTTTTCTGGTAAGAAGAGTCACTATTGTGCTCACATTGTCATACACAGGGCAAATAGTACTGGCGTTTGTTCCCAGCATGTACAGTGTATTGGGCTGAAGAGGATCTACTGTTCTTGTCAGTTTCCTAAGCAGAATTGAATAGATATGGCCCCTGTGTGCAGGAAGCACAGTTCTTTTGTTCTGAGGAAGCTCACTCATCTGGCCCTATAGGAAACACAGTATAGTAGAAGAATGCTCTTTTGTCAAAAGAACAGAGTTTTTCTTGTAAGGCGAGCTCGCATTTCTTTCCCAGTCCTAAATGGAGTTGAGACACATGCAGTTTTTGGTCCTACGAGCAAGAGTTTTTTTTCTGGTAAGAAGAGTCACTATTGCACTCTCATAGCCATACACAGTGCAAATAGCCCTTGCATCTGTTCCCAGCAAGTACAGTGTATTGGACTGAAGAGGATCTACTATTCTTGTCATTTTTTTAAACAGAGTTGAACTAGATATGCCCCGTGTGTGTAGGAAGCACAGTTCTTTTGTTCTGAGCAAGCTCACTGTTCGGACCCCATAGGAAACTCAGTAGGGTAGAAGAGTGCTCTTTTCTCAAAAGCAGAGTGTGTTTCATGTAAGGCGAGCTAGCATTTGTTTCCCAGTCCTAAATGGAGTTGCGTCACATGCAGTTTTTGGTCCTACAAGCAAGAGTTGTTTTCTGGTAAGAAGAGTCACTATTGCGCTCCAATTGACATACACAGTGCAAAGAGCACTCGCGTCTGTTCCCAGCAAGTACAGTGTATCGGACTGAAGAGGA